>NW_019731236.1:1219072-1295492 GCF_002891405.2 Cryptotermes secundus | reverse complement strand
AGCTAGTCTGAATCACTGGACCACTCACTGTCTTTTATATACCGGACGATGGGTGAAGTCCAAAATAAGCCAAAAGAAGTATTATTTTTGTTATTGCTAGTGCGGTGGGACTAAGTCCTTTGTACTGTGGCCACTTCTGGAACTAACTAACTAACTAACTAACTAACTAACTAACTCCATGGAGCTTAGCCCTTCTTCTGAAGCCTCCAGTCGCTAAGCTGTGGAGATATTGAGGGTAGTTGCGAAGGTATTGAGTTAACAGTAGCGGACAGTTGACAAAGGGTGGTCTTCCAGCTGCGGGAGGGATGGGCTAACAACACCTTACTGTAGAAGGAACCTTCTGTTATGAAATATTGCACATGACCTCCTGCCTTATAAGTAGTCGTAAGCAGCGGCAACAACTTATAGACCTGGGTTTAACGCAGGCAGAGCCATTTACACGCCTCTGTCCATCTGACAGCTTTCAATAACAACAAACCGCATTAGAAAGGCTGATACGTCGAGTCGTCATAGCCACAGAGAATTTCTCTCAAAACGCTATTGTCTTTTTATTGCCTCTCTGCTCAACACTATTATCGATTATCGCGGATTTAGATCGATTGCATTTTTTCCTTGGCGCTACAGCCCCAGTGGGCCTAGGCCTACCTACATGAAACTCCTCATTTCACTTCGCTTTACTAGATCTTAGACATTCGGTAGGACTCCTTGGGCGGGTGATCAGCTCGACGTAAGGCCTCTACCTGTACAAAAACACAGAAAAACGCACACCAAACATCCATGCCCTGAGTGACATCCGAACCCACGATCCCGGCTCCCGATCGAGCGAAGACAGCGGTCGATTGTATACGTTTATATAATTTAAATGTAGATTCCCGTTATTTAGCTTACGGGGAAAAATATAGGATGAAAATAATAATAACTGGGACAACCGTAAAGTAGAGTAGGTTATTTTTAGTGCACTTACTTGTTGTACTTGTTCACGTAGGATTACTGCAACACATTTTCTGCTACAGTGACGTAGCAACGAATGAGATTGTCAAATAATGCTGCATAGTCTGGATGTAGTCTGGTTCATGTTCTAGAGACTGATGAAAACCACGAAAAATTCCGTTCAAAATAGCCAGCCGAAATTCGAAAAGGCCACCTTTCAAATGCAATTCCACAGATTACTACTGCCATAGCTTCCTCTATGTCTTCATATACTCGTACTTTGTAACTATTATTTTTAGGACACTAGAAGATCAAAGAAATTTTGCGTGGAAGACCAAATTTAACGAAATCTGGCAATTCATTCGGCAGAATTTCCATCCCGTACGTGGAGTCGATGGACTTTTAGCCCCTGCCTGTTAATACTGGTGTAAGTAGCCATGTAATACTTCACCAAATTTTATTTTTTCTTTCAAATTTTCTCATTTTATAACTATCACCGCCAGAAAGATTTAGAGAACCAGAAAACTGTAATAAAACTATTTCACTTTCAGTGCTCCGAAATTCCAATTCACCAAGCTTAATAAAACTATGCCAGAATATCGTACATAATTCGAACTTCATGGAAAATGAAAAATATTATGCGTACTGAGATCTCACTTAATGTTATAAATATTATGGTTCCGCAATAAGCCTTTATAAACTTATGCAACTTAGAACTTAATCAGTACTAACAGGTATTTGTCGGCAGTATGCCGTTATTATGTTGTCTGGACTTCATGTATCATATAGGCTGCATTACATTTTGGAATTGGTTCTATTACCGTCTTCACTCGTGGGCACGTGGTAGCATAGTTCGTTGAGGCACTATTCTACAAGCCGGAAAGTCGCAGAATCGAATCCCATGAAGTGGAATTTTCAATTGACCTAATCCTTGCAGCAAAACTATGACCCTGGGGTCGACTCAGCCTCTAGTAGAAATGAGGACCCGGAATATTCCTTGTGGTAAATGGCGGCCGGCGCGTAAGGCTGACAACCTCACCGCCATCTGTGAGCCGATCGTCTAGAAAATTTGGGAGCCTCAAGTTCTCTAACCCTATGGGCTTTCACGGCCTGTTACAGGGATAGCTTTACCCTTACCCGTCATCTCTTGATATATTTTCTTTGTACTGATAAGTTTGTTTTATTTCTTGCTTTTTAAGATTAGTAGCTATTCATTAAATTAAATATGGGAACACTTGAGTAATGAATTAGTACGGGTACATTAACCACTTTGAAAGGGACATGGCCCTAATGTACTTGCAGCATATTTAACTTTATTTTTTTTTATTTTCGACATAAATACACAAATGATTTTCTCCAAGTAAATATAGCCAACTTGGTCGATCTCAAAATCGTTACTATGGCAGAACAAGAACTTCCACTGTTAACGTAAATATATACTATAACTCCACAACTAATAAGCCTTTCAATAAATTTTCTGTTTTTTTTTTTCCTTGCAGACATTTCTCTACTGCGGATGCTCCCTTTATTTATCTTGTGGTACGCTAGACTCTGCTCTCTGTTTGTTCTTCAGTTTAAGATTTCATTGAATTTTCGTTCGTCTGATCTATTTTATATGTCCGAGGTTTGCCCAGTAACATGTTTTCATTCATGGTCACGTTTATCTTCCACCTTCTCATTTCCACTCATACTCTCCATTCTTCTCCCCTCATATTTCTTATCATTGTTGTCTTTCTCTTCCCTTTCACGCTTGTATCCTTTCCTGCTCCATTGGTCCTTGAATCTTACAAAATGTTTTCCATTATTTCTATTCTTATACGTCTCTTTTGTTTTCTTAGAAATCTAGAATCTGATCAACAACTGCAGGCTCAATAATAAAAACAATGTTTCTTCTCTCGGCCTTGTAGGACATCTGGCGATCACTTTCCCTTTATTTCTGCAACACGCAGACAAATCTTGCACACATATTCGCGAATCATTCCTGCTGCTACCAGATTACAAGCTCCGCAGGTTCATCAGTCGCTCGATTTGCGCATCACGCCGGGAATGCAAAACTGTACTCTAATTCTTCTGTTACTTTTGGCTTGCGTTTCAGGTTATCTGTGAATTGTTGTCCTGCGGTTGACGTGCCTCATCTGTTACTTTATTGTTACTGAAAAATTGTCTCTAATAACCCGTTCCTTTTTTAACGATTCTAGGTATTTGTCATTCTGGATCAAGAGCACTTGGTCGTTTTGTGTGTTCCCGGTTAATGTTGTGGTAGACGTAAGATATATATTGAACTCCTTTAGATGGGGGTCCCATTAAAAGAAACTCCAAGCGGTTTATCAACCGAGGCAGTCCTACATCTGTGTTAACAGCATGTCCAATCTAGTAAACGATATCTGTGTTTGGTCAAGTAAGAGTGACTATAACAATTTATTAGTACCTGAAGTTCTAAGTACAAACTTTTCTTGATGTTTTCTTTGCAATTTTGTGTGGATCGTTAGGTTAGCCAATAACGGTTAGGTTAGGCAATAACGGTTTCAGGTCTAAACCTACCGTTGCGTATAAAAACTTCATTTTACAAACCGAGTCACGGGAGTGGCCTCCTTTTATTTCGTTAAAGTATCACTCACTCATGGAGCTGAGCCCTTTTTGAGAAGCTGCCGGTTCTGCAGCTGCTCAAGAACTTTCCAGCATTTTATGGAACCCGAAGGTCCATTGCCGTGTTCACAAGAGCCTTCCACTGGTCCCTATCATGAGCCAGCTCAATCCAATCCATCGCATCCCATCTCTTTAAGATCCAGTTTAATATTGTTCACCCACCTACTTCTTGGTGTTCCCAGTGGTCTCTTTCCTTCTGGCTTTCCCAACAATATTCTACATGCATTCCTCTTCTCCCATTCATGCTACATGCCATGCCAATATTATCCTCCTTCACTTGATGATTCTAATTACACTTGGAGAAGAGTACAAGTTATGAAGCTCATCATTATGTAGTTTTCTCCAACCTCCCGTCACTTTATCTCTCTTCATGTTAATTGGACCTCTTGTCACCACGGCATGGCGCGTCCTCAGGTTGCGGATGGAGAAGACGCCCTCCAGATATGGAGGGTAGCTGCGAATATATTGAATAAACAGTCCTGTCTTTATCTAAAACACCGTCCTGTTTATTTTCCAAAACATAACGTTTCCTTATATCCAGAGATAGGAATTAACTCTATAGATTGGGCCCAACTGAGTAGGTTTTACCTGAAGACGGAGACAATCCAGTCTCCGAAACATTGTGTTTTGAAAAATGGTACTAATGTACCATCGTCACAAACTTTTAGATCAATAGCAGGTTTTTGTCTTTTATTGCGTCTTTAGGATCAGTTTTTAAATTCTTTCTAAAGCAACATCAGTTCAAAACTCTGCGATGTTTTTAACACTTATGTACTGACACAGGCGAGAGGAGAGTTTGGAGCCATCCTCTTGTTAGCAGGACCAAACGGTTTTGCGAACCCGGCCATTTCATTTGGGGTTAGGCACATAGTATGAGAAATAAACGGTAAAGCCCTGAGGGGGGGGGGCTCTAGGGCGCAGAGGCAGCCTGATATAACCCACCGCTGCAGCTGGTGCGGGAATTTAGGGGGAGGAGGTAGCGGTGGAATTTGATGTGGGGGTGGATACTCTAGTCCCGTCCTACCCCGGGTTGCTTGTGGAAATACTACAGCAGTGATTTAAACTTTAGACAACGTTGGTGGAATGGGAATAGCAGGGGGGGAGGAGATTCAAATTAAAATAACATGCAGATTGGATTCCCTGACGTTGCTTTTTAAAATCAATGCCATTCGTGGACAAGCCAAGCCAAAGGACGTGCATGTACTTTAATGGGCTTTTCGTCTATTCCTTTGCAGCGCCATTTTCTTTTGGAGCATTTCTTCAGATAATTTATGATACCGAGATCAGTACACAACATGTGCCTGCTTTGGAGTCTAGAAACGTAAGGTAAAGAAGGTAAAGTTGTCCCTGTGCTTAATTATGCACTACTCCATGAAGACATACGGGGAGTGGAGGTATAGAACCACATTTCTTGACCTCGGTACTATTTGGAGGTGAGTGGTCAGCTTCACGTCCCTACCGCTTTATCTCCGAGGAAGAAGCTCCCGGTATCCATTATAAACGAGGTTAGCTGGACCCCAAAGTCGGTCTGGACGACGTAGAAAATTGAAAATTCTTACCTCACCGGGACTCGAACTACGACTCCTCCTCCTCCAGCCCGTAGCTAGTCCCAATACCGACTGAGCTAAACATAAATATTAGAAAATGTACAAAATTATATTTTTGCCTGTGACTCTGTGTGGATGTGAAACTTGGACTCTGACATTAAGGGAGGAACGTAGAGTGAGGGTGTTTAAGAACAGGGTGTTGAGGATAATATTTGGACCGAAGAGAGATGAAGTGACGGGAGGTTGGAGAAAACTGCATAATGAGGAGCTTCATAACTTGTAATTAGAATGATCAAGCCAAGGAAGATGAGATTGGCAGGGAATGTAGCACGAATGGGGAGAAGAATACATATAGAATATTGGTAGGAAAGCCATAAGTAAAGAGACCACTAGGAAAAGCAAGACATATGTTATTGAACAATATTGAAATGGATATTAGAGAGATAGGATGGGGTGGATTCAGTTGGATTGATCTGGCTCAGTATAGGGACCAGTGGAGAACTCTTGTGAACACGGTAATGGACCTTCGGCTTCCATATAATGCTGGGAAATTCTTGAGTAGCTACACAATTGGCGGATTCTCAAGAAGGGCTCAGCTCCATCAGTGAGTAAATGATACCTGCATGAATGGTTTAAACTGTAGATGTACAGCTTGCAGTATATAAAATAATGATATTTACTCGTAGAGTTAGTAATGTCCTTCAAATATTGCTGAAGGCTCCAACGTGTATACAAATGGCAGTAATTTAGCGTGATGGAAGGATTCAGTGAACTCATGATTACGTTTCTCTTTGGTTTTGGACGCTTACGCTTGGTCTCTTGCAATATGTTTATATTACGCTATAGTAACACGAGCTTGCTCTCTAAGCTTAAAGCGGACCTTAGTTTTTGGCCAGTTATTGAATGTTAGAATTTATTTTCACTGGATATATACAGACTAATATTACGGATGGAGAAAAGGGCTATTACACCTTAGGAAAATATCTAGAAGGAAAGAAAAATTCTTCTATGCATGGAAGAATTGAGAATTTGTTCAAGTGTTTGTGTTGCGTAGTCTGTCATATATTTTCCACAGTATGATGAACTTCGGAAACTCGGGCTTTCATACGATATTACAAATTTCGAACAACCTGTTTCACAGTAAAAAATTTAAAATTTTATAGTTAAATTTTGAAATATTTTGAATATTTTATATCTTTGTTTCTACCATTCAAACGACAAGGTTATATTTATTTATAAATGTTATCGTGTTATATAATATTTAATGAATTTTCTTATATGATAAATTATTAAATGATGGAGAATATAAAAGTAATAATTTGTTACGAACTGGATTTCCTACACTTTATAAATTTGTTTCTTTGCCTTACATCATGAATATCGTAATTAAAATATTCTATGACTTTACGTAACCCACATGTTCACTATCGTGTTCATAAGTTTTCTTTTCCTCATCGGAGCTACTAAACTTTCGTTATGTATGCCGCCTTCCAAATGATTTTTTCGCCTTCGTTATTCTAATCTGAATTTTACTTGCTTATCTTGGATTTCCACGTTTAACGCATGCCATGGCCGCGCCATAGCTCAAGCGGTTAGTCGCTGGCTTCTTACAGCGGCGGCCCGAGCTCGATCTCGGGTCTGGTCAAGTGGGATTTGTTGTAGACAAAATGACGCTGAGACAGGTTTTCTCCGAGCACTTCGGTTTCCCCTGCCAATCTTCATTCCACCAATTGCTCCACAATCACCCTCACCTATCATTCGGGACTGGCACAATAGGCCAGAAGTGGCCGCAGTACAAGTGACTTAGTCCCACCCAAATAGCAATAAAAAAACACATTCCATTCTAATCTCCCCGTTCTTAATTAGTCTCTCTTAGATATAGGATAAAGAGTGTAAATTGAAAAGCTCCTAAACCACAAACAAATGTAAGAATATATATTAAAATATGTTCGTGTTTTTACTTTCATACAAGAAGCAGTGTGACATTCAATTCCTTATAAGTAACTGAAAGAGCTCCTATGAGTGTTTTCTCCGAAACCCCAAGTTCTTCTTTTTGTAACCACAATTTCCTCTTTTTGTAACCACAATTTCTATTGTGAATTTCCCTATTGTCTCCTATTGCTCCCATATGGTTTACAGATTTCGCTGACTCGCTGAAGTCGCCTTGCGATACAAATCCGTTCTTTATAACGGACCCAACTGGGCAGAAGCCTCCCGACTGTGGAAGAGAAAGAGATCTGGTTTCGAAACGTTGTGTTCCATTCGGTGCAAAAGATGATGAAAATTTTTTACCTGTTTTATATTTCTTATATTATCCAAGATACTGTTTTTCGATAATGTAGCAATTTCAGAATGATAATATATTTTGCAATTTCCAGCAACTGGTGATGAAGTAGGAGTTAAGTGAGATAGTAAATTAAAGCCTGTAAAAGTGTTATCAAATTTTATATAAGCAGGATGCTCCTGGGCCGATTGAAATGTATTCAACAGGATATTTTTTTTTTTACGATTTTATGATATGCTCTGTAACACGGAGATCATTTCTCACCGTTTCCTTTCAACTTCGGTTCAGAACACGCCACTGGAACAGTTCAAAATTATCAGGACAGAAATTCAATAGAATACATCAGCTCTGGGATATGTTGATCTTCTCGTTATATTTACCGAAGTCATAAAGTTCACAGAGAGGAAAGCAGAACCTCTTTATTCTGTAGTAAGGAGGTTTGAGTGCAAATAAACCAACACGGAGAGAGAGTAGGAATATATGATCATTTTCAATCGTGAAATAATCATGATACATAAATAATTCGTCAAATAAATCCGCGAAAATAAGACAAATTTCAAATATTTGGAACCTAGAGTAAAAAAGTCAAAATTACATTGAAGATCAAGTTAAAGCAAATTAAATTGTGGAGATATCTGTATAATGTGGCGTGCCCCCTAGTTACTGAATATTTTGAATCAGAACGCATCCATTGCTATACAACGGCTAGCAATTCCTGGGTAGAGAAGCCTAGGAAATCGTTATCTCGGAATTGAAAGTCTAACATTGGAGTTTCCACTATTACAAACGAATTATCTGAGGCAGACATTTATTCCCGCGTTCGTTGCGGAATTAACTCTTCGAGAAGGTATTCCCTATTCAGTCCGAGTGCACGCTATAGGAGTTCAACGTCGGCCAGAGACCAGCACAGTTTGTATTCGACTTTAGCAGGCAAAAGTTCTTATCCAACTAGAACAGAAGTGTTGTTACATTGAAGAATAAACGTCTAAAGGACATTATAAGTGGAGAATAACTGTCAGTGTAAGTGTAAAAGTGTCTGTCCAATAAAGGTGTTCGTTCACATCCAAGAACCCACACAACTTCTTGTCGCATTGTCTAGCAAACACGAGACAATTATTAAAGTTCTGAACCATTCGATATTCCACCCATATAAAAAACACTAAAAGTACACAAAAACACTTAACCTATTCTCTTATATGAGTGTTAAACGTACATTTTTTATCAAATATTAGTAGGGACATGTAGCCCTCATGGGGAGAGAAATCAAAATGTATACAAAGCTCTTAAGTAGAAAGCATGAAGGGAATGGGCCATTCTGGAGACCTCGGAATAGAGAGAATTATAATAGCTTATTAAAGAGTTCATACTAAAGTGTTTCATTATGTAATTTATGATTCATAAATTTTCAGCTATGTTTCAATTGTATGTGCTATGGCCTTGCTGATCTACGAGCAAGTCAATCGCAGGAAAAGTATCCTTTATTTTATAAAGCGACTATACCTAGGAAAGAGGAAAGGGTCATTCGGCACTTCTGTTAGCAGCGTAATTTTTCGTTTTGTAAAATATGCATCCGTTCTTTCAGTTCGTCATCCATCACAACCGCAGTGCTTTAAATTCAATATGGCATCTGAAATTAAAATTGTTGTGCTGATCGAAGACAGCTGCCAGCGTTGTTTGTTTCGATAATCGGGGTTTTAATCAACTTTTTCATCTGACTACAAAAATTCACATCCGCTAGCGAATGAATCATTGGTCTGCACAATACAGAATATTTCCCCTCTGAAGTGACAGACTAAATGATTTTAGCCCACTGTCAAACAAATGAAAACTTGAAACCTGGACAGTACAGCGAGTAAGGGATATATCTATCTAGCGGCCTCCGTAGTCTAGGGGTAACGTTCCCACCTCATGACTCAAGGTACGTGGGTTCAAACCCGGCGGAGGTCGTGGAATTTTTAAGGGCGGAAAAATTCAGGGAACAAATCCTCCGGGAGGGACTTTAAGCCGTGGGTCCCGTGTCGTAGATTTACGGCACGTAAAAGAACCTCATGCCTCTAGGAGGCCTCTGAGCTAAATTAGGCCAAAAAGTTTCCCGCCCAAATAGTTTCCAATGCCTCCGATAGATGGGGAAGTATTAGGTACCACTGCCAGAGGAGGGACTAACTCGCTGACAGAAAGGGACTAACTATTAGATACCACTGCCAAGTAGAGGGTAGAAACCTCGCTGGCAGAAAGGGGCTGATAGCGAGCACCAGTATCGGTAGGGGATGGAGACGGTAGAAATTAAAAGGGGGATGTACAATAGACTGTCAGTCGCGGTGCATGGGGAAACCCACCCCCTCAATACTGAATCACTGAAGGGATATATCTCATGAAACCTATCCTATCCTATCCCATTTTATCCTACCCTATCTTATCTCATACTATCTTATCCTGTCCTATCTTATCATATCCTAGCCTATCCTATTATATTTATGCAGGTTATCCTCACTAGCGAGGTTCTGGATATCGAATCTTGTGTTATCTGTTTTGTGTTTTCAAAAGACAAAATTTCCAAGCTAGACTTGTGGAAACTGTATCTGGTAAGGGAGAAATATCTTTATTTTTGTGGTAGCTTAATTCAGTTTCTGTTTTCAAGGACTGGTTGCATTTGTTTAATTCCTTGACAGTTGTCGACCTTGAAGTTTAGTCGACTTTAAACATATTAACCAATCATCTCTTATTTAATGATGATCCTTCAGTTTCAAAACAGAGAGCTTTTGCTCAAAAGTGCAAAGAGAACCCTGAGATAGACCCAATACATCAGTGACTGACTGGCTGAATATACAGATATGGCAGTAAGTAATTCAGCTGCGTATATTCCTTGGTTGGTCTGGTAGTGAATTCAGTTTTCTGGTAGCTTATTTGATTAATTAATTGCATACTCATTGATTCTAATTAATATTCTGATGGGTAGTTTGTCGTCTGGTTGTTTCATTGATTGTCTGGACACTCATTTGTTATACCTGTATGAAGGTTACTGTTCTCTTGGACGTAACGCCCTGCAGCCCGAAGGTAGTACACCGACGTTTCGAAGGAAATACTGCCTTTAGCTGCAGGATCGAGCAAATCAAGAACAAAGCAGACGAGAAGTAGATGGCAAGCATAGCTCCATGGACTTCACTTGATTAGACGGTGTTACTTCCCATAACATTGTCAGCATTGTGAGAAACTCATATCCAGTAATATACGTATATGTATAAGGGGTTTGTGTGACTGATAATAATGGGTTCTGGGTTTGGATCTGGGTTCAACGGCGTCTCTTTACAATTACAGTCAAATATAACAGCTCACACATTGCACTCCTTCTGAACGACGTCTGTCTGACGAGCCTCTATGAAGAATCTCTCACTGCTCCTTATATGGTCTAGCTTCTATCCATTGAAATCCATGAAATTATTTGTTTTCACGAAAACTGCTTACTGAAAAGTTGGCTACTAAGCAACCGAGGTTCTACTGTTGACTGCGTTACCTCGAGAACGTGTTTACCGCAGCGTTGCCTAGCAGTGTACTGTTCCAGCTTGTTGTCTGGAAACGTGTTTTAACAATCCGTTGTCTAGCAATGGATATTCCATCACAATACGTATCCGATTATTTGGATATTTATTTAATTAGGCTTGGTACTTCTCTTAACTGGACCGCTTCTGTGATCAAATGGTAAGAGTTTCTGGCTACAGATCCAGAGGTCCGGGTTCGATTCTTGGCGCTACCAGGTTTTCTGAGGAGTAGTGGGTCTGGAACGGGGTCCACTCAGCCCCATAAGGATAATTGAGGAGCAGTTTCAAGGAAATAATGGATCCGGTCTAGAAAACAAAAATTGACGGCCGTGGGGATCCACGCGACACCCTCTGTCCGCTAAAGTTGGCACTAACTTCACCGACAAGCGGCAGTCGCTCGGTCGGTCTAGTTCGCTTGCGGACTGAAATCACGGAGTTATATAGTTTTACTTCTCTAACTGGTTAGTTAGTTAGTCGACAGACATGCGAACTATGAATAACCCTCTTCCCGCCTTTCAGAAATGAATTACAATGTTCTTTGATAGAACTGCACAAGACTGCTGGTAATTCATCGTGCGAAGCGCTGACTTCTGCCATCGGATATTTGTGACACGCCTCTCATGACTGTTTCATGAGATGGAGATAAGACTTTGCCTTCCTTATTTACGTATATCTATTCACGAACGCATCTTTCTTTCAGAACTTTCAAACATTCAGAAAACTGAAATCGAAAGGGACACATCTTTCCTGAGGACATGCGAGCTATATTAACTTTCTCAGAAACATTAACATTTCTTCACTAGCCAAAGATTTCTGAATAAGTGAATGGGAAGACTTCATTACGTTAGTATAGTACTTACTTACTCACTTACTGACTCATGGAGTTGAGCCCTTCTTGAGGAGCGGCAAATTCTGCAGCTACTCAAGAATTTTCCAGGATTTTATGGAACCCGAACGTTCATTACCGTGTTCATAAGAGCCCTTCACTGGTCTCTATCCCGAGCCAGATCAATCCAGTCCATACCATCCCATCCTATCACTCAAAGATCCATTTTACTATTGTCCACCCACCTACGCCTTGGCCTTCCCAGTGGTCTTTTCCTTCTGACTTTCCCACCAATATCCTATATGCATTCTTCTTCTTCACGAGGGAGAAAGGCATATGTGTAAATTAATTCGGAATATTAAGTGCTCATAAAGAATATAATCAGAATGGAAATATTACTCCACTTTGGCGAACATATGCCTTTCAAATGCGTCTTTGTGACGACACTGCCTAAGTCATTCATAATTATGTTCACTTATTGCACATCATCCTCAGCTACTGAATATATGTAGAAGCCTGAAGGTTTGTTGTGCATCTGATCTCTATAGATAAAACGAATATCTGTTTGTACCTAATTTAACGAATTTTACGTAATGGTAGATCTCCCTGAGTTTGGTTCCAGACACTTTAAAAATTGAACGGGGTCTAGCTCAAGGCATCAAATTTTCCAATTTTTTTCCTCTCGCTCCAACTTCGGAGAATAGGGCCGATTTCTCAGTTCCATTTATCATTTTTACAGACGGTAGGATTCCTTGGAAGGGTGATCAGCTCGTCGCAAGGCCTCTACCTAAAATCAGGACGATACAAACACAGAATAAAACCTTACGCACATAACAAACATCCATGCCTTGTGTGGGATTCGAAACCGCGATCTCGGCTTCCGAGTAGCGAAGACAATGAGATCGTTGACAACAGAGGCATTGACAAAAATGGGATTATTAGAAATATACAGAGAGAGTTTCAGGGTATATACTGCTGTTGCTACATTAAGTTTGTAAACCCAAATTATTTTCTACAGATTTTTGATTCATTAACAGTTACGCCCAGACAACTCCGGGCAGATTTTCTAAGGGACAAAAATTATTCATCAACGTATTTTTTTTATTGCTAGTGGGGTGGGACTAAGTCCCCTGTACTGCGGCCACTTCTGGCCTATTTTACCAACCCCAGATGATAGGTGAGGGTGATTGTGGAGCAATTGATGGAATGAAAATTGGCAGGGGAAACCGAAGTACTCGGAGAAAACCTGCCCAGCGCCACTTTGTCCACCACAAATCCCACTTGACCAGACCCCGGAATCGAACTCGGGCCGCCGCGATGGGAAGCCAGCGACGAATCGCTTGAGCTATGGAGCGGCCTATCAACGCATTCAGTCAAATATTGCTTCGTCTCTCTTCTGAACAGCTGTTATACCGTGGAGAGATCCTTGTATTGTATGATGCATATACGGATTTCTTTTCATTGAATGTATCAATATCTTGTTTGCTTTTTTGGTTTTAATAACTTCTATCCGAATTTCATGTAAGGGAGGAGTTATAGCAAACCGATATGGACCAAAATGAAATTCCTTGCACGACTTTCAGTGTATATCTCCCGCACCAACTTTCATCGAAATCCTTTACATGGCCTGGAAGATGAAGCATGAGGATTGACAGACATAAATGGCTCCCCTTTATATGTAGAGAACCCTTCAAGCACTCCGTTGCTTATTTGTCTGTAACGGGTGCAAGTAAGCATAAAGTATTTTATAAAAATGTGGCACTAGTATGCGTAAGAGGATGTATGTAATACGCCTTATAATTGAAGAAAGGATCGTGCTGAATATCCTGGTTAATATTCGATAAAAAATCCTTTATCATGTTTACGTACCTAGCCCCTTATTAATAACCATTATTTTCATAATGTATTTTCATATCTGTGTTTCTCTACAACTTGTGTCCTTTCGCGTGTAAGAATATTGTACTGAATTAGAGACCAGATTCAACAATGAATTAATTAAAAACGAGAAAAGCTTGTAAAATATCTGTAGAAAGTAATATATTTCTTGTAATAGGCCTCTACAAGGAAGTGTGGGAAAACCCCATGATAAGCACTTTTCTTCGAGTATTACACCAAAGTGTATACAAGTAGTATAAAATAGAAAATTACAATAATAAAATTCCTGCCTGTATTTCCCAGGCCCAGGGATTAGGCCAATGGCCTGCTCCGTCTCATACGAACTCCAATTTCTACATGGTCTACCAGGATCTCTTATTCATTTGGTGTATACCAAGCAGCGTGCATTGACAATCTTCCTTCTTCCATCCTTCCCACATTTTCAAGTCCATGTTTTCTGTCTTCTTATGCTATCGCTTATTACAATAATTACAAAAATAATATTTTACTCAATTCTGTCCACTGTTTCCCGCTGATATGGATTCCAAGTACGTTAAAATTATCACATACAAGCACAAAGTTTCATAGACCGTTGATTTCCTTACGGTTAAATAAAACATATTTAATTGAAATTGTAATTTTTGTGCTCTCTGTTCAAATCAATTTTCACGTGACTACTTTCAAAAATTTATGTGTCAATACTGTTACATATACATCAAATAGATTTATCCTCACAAGGGATTTTACATTACGAAAGAAAACTTTCGGAGATATATTTTGACACATGAATTCACATTCTTGCTTTAGATGGCGCTGGTGCCTCTCGTAACTCAAATGTTCATGCACAGCCATGTTGGTTTCAGTAAGAGGAAAAATAAGGCGCACAAAAGTGGACATAGCCTTCAGCATGTTCATACCAGTTTTAATGAAATTTAATCAGCTGGATGTGAACGGAGAAGTTCATGGAGGTAGGCCTAGGCCCACTGGGGCTGTAGTGCCAAGGGAAAAAAAATCAGCTGGGTCAGACGTTATTTGAGGTGCTGACTCACACACAGGGTGATCGCAGTGGCCGCGCGGTCTAAGGCATCAACGATCTCCGCACACTCGAACGCTGGGATCGTGGGTTCGAATCCCACTTAAGGAATGGATGTCTCTGTGCGTTTATTCTGTGTTCGTGTTGTTCTGTGTGTAGGTAGCGGCCTTGCGTCCGGCTGATGCCCCGTCCAAGGGCCCTACCGACTCTGTAAAAAGATTAAGGAACTTAAAAAGCGATCAGGTCCCTGCAAAGTGATATAGAGTAATAGATTCATACAGAGGCATAATGAAACTCCAACCTCTCATTTAGGGTAATCTGCTGAATTTCGTAAGTGTTTCATGTTTTGTACGGAACTCTAAATTCGCCGCAAAATTAGATAAGTTTAACACTGTCTTACAATTCTGTTCAGATGGCTTCGTTATGTCGCGGAGTAGGTACGTTTACACTGCATCGGGGTTGCATAAGAGTGCAGCTGAATCAGCTTCGTTGAAGAGTAAGAAACAAAAACAAGTTCGGAAAAACTGTGTTCTGTAATGAAGTTCACAAATTTCCAAAGCCTTTCTTTGCAATTTACTTAATTTTTTGCGGCATGTTTGTGAATGGTATTTGTGTAAGACATAATATGTTAGATAAAATAATCAAAATTCGTATTTCAACACCACCACGATTCTGAATACACTTCAGCAAAATTAGAAAAGCCGTTTATGGGGTATATACGAAGCTCCATCATGGTTCTATTATAAGTAAAGTAGGCTTGTAATACTTTAATATAGCTAAAAATAAAAGTGACAAACTAAAGTTATGCGAAGATTCATCATAGAGGAATCAGGAATTATATAATTCTACTAAAGGTTTATGGGTACACATCTAAGTGTCATTTAAGGCCTTAAATAAATTAGACACCTTGGTGGGTCCGAGGCATAAAATCGGAAGTGCCAGGCAAATTCGAGTGAATTTCTCCGATGCCAAATTTTAGGACAGTAAGTAATGATTTAGACGTACGTAGTAGGTCACAGTCTGAAGCATATGTGGTCTCCACATACTCTTGTCTGTTTCTTTCTCTTATGCTTAGTGTACAGGAGAGAGCACAGCAGTCATCAAAAACTTACCTCGAAATTGTGTTGGCTTCACACATCATGAAACTCCTGATTACGAAAGATCGGTTTTTCATGCACCACACATCAGTCTCTGTGTATGTATGTGTGTATGTATGTATTAACAAAAATTAAATTTTCTTAGTGGGGTGTGGAGTCCAACTGGGTTCACTCGGCACGGCGGCCACTGATTGGCCTATTGTTGTCTGCCCCGGGTGATTATGATGATGGAGAATTTGGTAGAATGAAGATTGGCAGGGGTAACCGAAGTACTCGGAGAAAACCCGCCCCAGCGCTACTTTGTCCTCCACAAATCGCGCTTGACCAGACCTGGGATCGAAGCCGGGCCGCCGCGTTGGGAAGCCAGCTACTAACCGCTTGAGCTATGGCGCGGCCATGTATGTATGTGCGCTTCAGTAGCGCTACAACGGTTAAAGGATTTTGTTCGTATTTGGTATTCAAGAGTTTGTCCATTTTAAGTTGGTTCCCGAGGAATACGAATATTCCAGTTCCGAAAAAAAAAATAGATGCCCCGTTCGAGTCTGGGAACAAAAATGCGCAGTGCACCGTACAACTTATCAAGCTTCACTTCATGTAGTTCTCTCCTTTTACTTTTCCTCTGCTGTGTCCATGGTTACTATCTCACAAACAAATCCAGGATATGTGTGTGAGGTTTGGGGGGGGCAACAGTGCAAGCGTCCGGACGCATCCGGTCTATACCCTCTGTTTGCAGAGTCAATACAATTGTGTGTGTGTTTGTCCGACAGATTTCCCTCTCCGACGCTCGGAATGTGACCCTGCTTGACGTGCAAAAACAACTCACTGGGTTCTACAAGTGCGAGGTGTCTGCAGATGCTCCGCTGTTTCACACGGAAATTAAGTCCGCTTCTATGACTGTGGTCGGTAAGTAACAGCTAAGTACTAATGGATTCTATTTATATTCGACGTGTGTTGCGTTGATGGCGCCGTCTGGATAGAATTCTCTGTCTAAGGCCTTTAAGTTTACTCTGCTAACACAACAATTTCAACCAACAGCCCACATTTCTTCTTAGACTCCAACGAATCACACCGTCTGACTTTTTCGATTCAGAATAAGTTTTGAAACAGACAATATTCAGACAATAGAGAGAGGACATGTAGCACAAGACAAAAAACTTTAAATGGAAAGCTTGAAAGGTGTAGGCCACTTCATACATCTATGCGTAAATGGGAGTGTAGTACGCGTATTAATCATGTGAAATAGAACATGCACTAGATACAACCGGCTCGGGATATTCTCCAATAGCGAGCTTTATTTAGTAAGTTAACCAGCTCTCGTTTCCATAAATGGTTTATGATTCCTTTACTAGCTGAGCGACTTTCAGATTTTAAAGGACTCTAATCCACGGATTTTCTTAGTTATATAAGTCAAATACCTGTGCTCATATTTATAGGCTTTAATTAACTTGGATATTCTTTATTAAATTTTAAAGAATTGTAAGATTTTAGGTTCTGACAGCCGTGAATATAAAGAATTTTATCTTCTGCGATATAATTCCGTGCAGTCAGCGAAAATCAACCGAATTTCGGGGAATATGACGCCCCTATTTCCCAGGCTTAAGACTAAACAAGGAGTCGGCGTGAAAGAGTCGGTAAGTTTGTTTCTTGTTAGGTTACTCTTCAGCTCTAAAGACTGATGCGATATGTTCCTCTGAAGCATCAGTTAGCTTCCAACGGACTGCACGGTTTTATATCCCAGAAAATAGTGACGCTGATCATTCTGAGCCCTTATTTATTTTGATGATTATAGATGACCATGAAATTTATTTCTAATTAATTCTCGGTAATTTAAATTTCAAAAGTCTTATGTTTCCATATTACTGGAAATGTATCGTGATCTATAATATCGTATTTCATCGTCTAGGACCTGCAATACGGTGTTTATGTTGAAAATTTCTAGATTCTGGCAGAAACAAGAAGTCCGGAGTTATGACATTTACGATCAGTCATAAATTTAGCTCGGGTACAGGGAACCGGACGCGCCTAAAAGGACAGGTCAGAGGTTGTTACAATTGCCNTGACCTTTGCACGCTCCGAGACATAGCTTGCCGATAGTAACGCTGTAACTTAAAGCTAAGAATACATTAATTTAACAGTGTGGTGAATTAGCAGGTGAATAAACGTCAATTGGCTCAACTCGCAGAAAAACGCTTTCTTAGGCATCGCTACCCTGAGACACATGCGAACCGACCCAGCTAGTTTCCCATACCTATACCGATCTTCCTTAGTTTGATCTGTGAGGACAACTTGCAGTGGCCATCATACACTGTCCTAAGGTAGAAACAGGTGTAGCAGGGATAGCACCATTCCGACTGCGCCGATACAAGCAAAGGCGGGTTGGAGAAGAGCGGTGTTAATATACCCCTTGAAATTATAACCATTTATTACTGAACTAATTACTGATCATAAAACGCATTTTGTAATTACGAACGAATCTTTCTGAATTAAAATCTCAGTACAAAATTCTGTACTGTAATTTATTTTGCAATTGTGAATATTAAAAACAGAAAAATTACGCTTTGAACTAATTTCTTCTCAATATTGCCGTTAAGGTGAGTTGAGTTTGTACACCTATATTTAATACATTCAGGAAACAGGCCATTAGGTAAATGTCTGACTGCCATTTACACCAGAAATGGCCAATAAAGCTAATGGGGCATCAATAACGTAAAATGGAGCTAGATAAAATTTAGTATTGAAGATGGTTTACTGAGACTGGACGCTTAACTACACGTTCCGTCCTATCTAGCCCACAAGCTTAGGGCCTAAGATTGGTCTTCCGGAGGAGGTATTAAGGGAACAGCGAAGTATCTGGTGCAGCGGGCAAGCTTCCCTCAAGGGCTGAACGTTAATCTGCAGAGATGCGATAGCAAATTCTGCACCCAATAGCTCCCTCAGCTTTTCGGGATTAAGTGGCTATTCAATTCAACAATCTTACACGTAAAATATTACAGACCGTACGTTTAAACCATTTTATAGGTTGGCCATGCAGCTTATGTGATGCAGAATACGGGTATTCTGAGGTCTGAGCGAGGGAAATATTTAAAAGGGATGAAGGTGCAGTTGGGGTGGAGATAGCCGTTTATTGAATCTCTGGGGGAGGAAGCTTTGAAGAGGCGGAATATTATTACTCCTGAAACATGTTCGCCAATTAGGAAAGTGGAAAATTAACTTATTAATTCAGTTTCGTTACTGAAAGACTGTCGATTTCATTCTGAGACATTTATTGTTAGTTTTCTTAATAAACTTTCATGTGCTCAAGTTATGTAGCGCTTTGATATCAAGTTTCGTTAGTTATTGCTTGCTGCTCACAGTGGCCGGGCGGTCTAACGCACGAAATGTCTTTCCCCGTTCAAACACTGGGATCGTGGGTTCGAAACCTACTCAAGACATGGGTTTATATCTGTGCTTTTCTGTGTTTGTGTTTGGTATTAACCCTGAGGGGAGCTGATCCCCCATCAAATGGCACCTACCAATTATCTGTAACATTCATAGTTTATGATTAATGAACAGCGGAGGACGGGCTCAGAGTGCCCAGTACGTCAATAGAAAAATAAGAAGAAAAATAATGCTTCAATTGCAGACATTACAGATCATTGAATGAGCGCGAATAAGCCCATTAACTTTGAAGATAATAGAATTGTGACCAATTTTATATTAAATTATTAGTTTCATAAATTATTATCAATATTGCGGTGCGAGGTACCCTTTAAATTCCACAAAGAGAAGTTTAATTTCCGAAGAGTTTGTACCGCCGACGAGATATGACCTGTTAGCTTGTCCGAAATTGAACTGTCGTGACTGAGGATAAACACGTATTACTTCTCAGCATTGCACAGCCTTTAACAAGAAGTAGTGTGTTGTTTACTGCTTGACATTGTTTTGTGCTTAGTTTACGAAAAGGAGACTGCAGAATGACTGGTTTTTCTATATACACCCAATAACATTAGAAGAATATTATTTTCTGATCTTCACAAGACTTGTCATGACTCACTGCGATGCCTTAGAAATTCGTAGTCTCCTTGGATAATGAATCAGCCGATCATAAAGCTTGTACCTACGTAACAAATTATTGTGACTGAATAATGCTTACGTAATGCAAAGATATGTGGAAATTACTCATTACACATTGGATGATAACTTGGACAAAATTCTTTACATTTTAATGCTCACTCAAGAAACCTCGTCAGCTTTCAATTCTGATTACTTAACCAACAGTAGTTTTCGAGAACATATCCAGTCCTATGCATAATTTTCGTTCACTGAAGGAGAGCTACATTTTCTTCTTACAAGAATGTGCGCATTGCTCTAGCAAATATTTATTTGACAGTGAGTGGAAATGCTTTATCTCTCCTCTCATCCAAAGAAACTGACAAGCTGACGCAGTTGAATAAAGTTTGTCTTTTTAGCTCAGTGGTTCTGAACAACATCTGCCAGACAATATCTCATAAAGATACTTTCAGAATAATGCTTCGTTGAACCTTAGATTTCGAGTGTGTTTCAACGAGATTGGATGTCGTCTTCGATATTATAATTTACTACTAATACATACATATAGGTGTGAAGACAATGCTAATGAGTACACAAAGTACGAGTTTGTTTCTGTAGGTCTGAGTTGCTGTACACTAGGTTCTTTTTAATATGATGGATCATGCTTTTACAGACCATTCAAACAAGAGGATAAGAAAACATCTCACTTGTAGAGTTTTATTTTCTGCGGTAAAAAGCCACGTAGTCCATTGAAAGTGGTCCGACGTTTCAGAAGAACATGAAGCCTCCATCTTCAAGGTCGAACTGAAAGAGGGTGGTAAGCAGAGAGCTCTCTGCTTACCATTTGCTTTTACGCTGGTTTCTTGCTTGACTTATTCTTCGACCCCAAAGTTGAAGACAACGACTTCCGAAACATCGATTCGTTATCCAAGGACTAAACGGCGCTATATCCCACAAGATAGTACTCTTCATAATCACCGCTGTGAGGCTTAAAATCCTACACACGTCACTTGATTCATTCCTACTAGAAGTTACTTTTAATTTGATTTGAATTTTATTTTGATTACAACTTTGTTATCTTGTTTCGCATTCCTTGCGAACTTTCATGTTTCCTGATATATTAGGCTGCTTGATTGCATAATAGGTTTCAAGTCTGAACTAGAATGGTTAACTGAAGCTGTCAGCACTTCGCAACTTCAACAAAGTTAACATGGTTGTTTGGTAGTAACGTGTCTTCCATATTAGATGCAAAATTTATACCGTCATGTGGCTGCATTATTCAGTTATCGTTCATACCATGCACAGTGGTTGTACTAGTGTGAGTATGTAACCAAATCTTCGTCTTCAAAATGGGGACACTACTTGAAATTGATGTCATGGAGTCAGAAGTTTGATACTGCGAACACATCTCCGTGTATTTAGTCCGCTGATGTTTCAAGCTATCCGCTAAGTCTTTGGTTCATAACGGTCTAATTATTTTGAGAGCTCAATATTTATATTTTCTTGTTGCAGACCTGCACATTTCTGTGGCCATGCTGCCACTAAAACTGTCAACACAATATTTTATTAGTGTGTCTCGTCTCAGCTTTCCTTTATTTACCTGTCCAACCGTCACATCTTGTTTCCGAAACATTACGGGAACTACATTTTAAATATTTATATGTTGATATTGAACTCGCTACAAGAAGCCAGCTGTCCCTGTTCACACTGAATCGTCGTACAAAGAATAACATACAGTTTCCTCCTCCTGGAAATGTATGCCTTTTAAATATGAAACGAATATATTTATCCTATAAAGAAAGGATATACCATGACATTGCCCAAAATTATATCATCTTTCCGAGGTCCAAGCTTTTTGGATTAGGCAAAGGTTTGCAAACTTGCCTTTGAAGTGCAATCAGCTTTAAATATTTAGGAACCTGTTACAGGGCATGTTTGCTCTATATTTTAAAAAGGAAAGAATTTGGTATGCTGCATTTAAAATATTTTTGAGGATGTGTCTTTGCCATATAATGGCTCAGATGATTAGGTTATTATCGTGAAATTTACTATAGTATGTTGTGACATAGCAGCTGAAACACCGAATTATTAGACCCAGAAGAGGCGCCCGTTGCTAAGGGACGGCCGACAAACACGTTTCCATGGAAACGAATACGTGATGCCATATTATAAACGTTGTGTTCTGTTGGGCCCGTCCCGAGGTTCTATAGCGAGTGTGATATAGCCTAAGAACTGTGAAGACTTAGTTTGTGTTGTATTGAGAAGTAAAGTGTGCGAATTAGAGAGAGAGCTATAATTACTTGTAGTTACGATTTATAAACATGAAATAAATCCAATTGCCAATCCAAACCCCTGTGCTCATTAAATAAGTGACAATATTTTCAGCATACGATGGGAACAAAACTCGCTATGCTGGAGACCTTATTGAACACATGAAATTTTCTTCCGTAAGGCTGCATACTCAAAGATGTTTGGACCACTTTAATGGTGTTTCTCGTGCAGTAAGAGATGTGTTACAAAAGAAATGGGCTTAATTTATTACAAAATCTTCTATTCAATTATTCGCCAAAATAAAATCCCTCGGATGCAACATATTTCGCCCAGCGAATTTCCAGGCTTCTTAGCAGGATTGGAAGTCAGCGCCTGTTGGAGTCTTGATGGCGTCGGTTACCGCCTTCTGCACACTGTAAAATGTTCGAAAATAATAACCTTTGAATCTCGAATTTAATATCGAGAAAAAGTAAAAATCGTAAGGTGAGAAATCTGGAGAGTGAGGAGCGTGCGAAAGCACGGCAATGCACTTTTCGACAGGAATTCACGGAGTGACAATGTTGTGCGTACAAATTTCCATTCGAACTCTCATCACCCTCTTTCCCAAACGGTCTAGAACTTCAAGATAATATTTTTGACTCACTGTGACACCAGGTGGCACAAATTCTTTATGAACTACCCCGTGAGAATCGAAAAAAAAAATGAAAATTTTCTTGAGTCCTGATTTACTCATGCGAGATTTCTTCTGTCTTGGAAAATGTGGTGTTTGCAAGTCCTCACTCTGCCTCTTGGTTTCGGGGTCATATTCGGAAAACCAGTTTTCATCATTTGTTATGACACCATTATGAAAATCTTATTCAGTTTCGAGCCGTTCAAGCATTTATTCCAACACTTTGTTTCGACGCTCTTTTCGTTCGTCATTTAAATTTTCTGAAACCATCTTTTCACACACTGGTCTCATGTTCAAATCTCGTGTAACAATTTGGTAAATCGCACATTAAATTCATCGACGATAATTGGAATTGTCGAACGCAGATCTTATCGAAAGAAAGTCCTCACACGGTCGACGTTTGTGCTCGTTCTCAGAGACGGGATGTGCATATCGCGGTTTATCTGCCACCATTTCTCGCACATTTACGAAGACTTTGTGCCACCGAAATACTTGAACGCGTGATACAGAATCATTACCAAAATCTTTCTTAATCTTTCCCCAGTTATCAGTAGCGCCCTCCCCCATCGTGACGCAAAACTTGATTGCATAAAGTTCCTCGCGATTATCGTCTCCATTTTGTGGAGCTGTAACGAAACATACATCTGCACGAACCACAACAGAACCACACGTATTCATGCCAGCAAATTCCAACTTGGAGTGAAGGTAGAGGAGGGATGTATCTATCATCTCGTAGCGGTCGCTTTACCCCGGGGGAAAAATCCTTCGGTAATCATTGGATAAGATGCTGGGTAGGTCCCAGAACCGGTCTGGATGACATAGAGCACAGATAACTTTTGCCCCTACCGGGACTCGAACACCGATCCCTTGATTGTCCAGTCTGTAGCCATTCGCTATACCGACTGAGCTATCCCAGCTGTAATATTCAGCATTAAGATAAGGAAAATCTTTATTTCACAGATGCAACACAAAAGAAAGTAATTATTATCATCAGAATGTTTGCTACAGTTTAATTACGCTGTTGAAGTCGTGGTTTCCTTAACAGCCAGTGTAACGATTCTGAATGATAATTGTATTCAACGTTGAGACTACTTTAACACCATATAGTCTATGTCTGTATGTCGTTGCAAAGTGGCAGATTTCTTCTAGCTGAGTTGATTGTGATTATTTCACTGCTAAATGAGTTGTGAAGGAAGATATTGTGTTTATTATGAGCAATTAATGCAAAGATGTACACGGTATAACCGGGTCAAGAACAAAAGACTAAGCCAAGCAGGTTATTTTGAATATAAAAGGCCTACAAGGAACCATAAGTTATTGTACTTGCCTCGTCGCTTGTTCAAAAAGCCCTTATCAACATCACAATGCACATAGGTACACCATCGTGTGTAGAGTCGGGTTAACTCAGTCGGTACAGCGACGGATTATGGCCTAAACGGTCGGGGTTCGAGATGTTTCTCTTCTCCACAGACACAAGAACTGCTCTGGGGCCCACTCAACCTTCAATTCAAAGCATACCAACGTCTCTTTCCCCGGGTTAGGGCGACAGTATGCGTGGTCTGACAATAAAGTTCGCGGACTCGCGGTAAACGTGCTACATACTTCATTGCTGAATATCACTGTGGTCGCCCTCAAAGTACACCCATTGGGAAGCTATGTACCGATGAAAGTGACTAATCCACCCTTCAAAACAATTTTATAACTGGTTTTGTGGAATAGCCTTCAGAACTGCCATCATATTACTCGTAATGTCATCTAAATGCCTTCCTTTCAATATTTCCTTTACCTTCGGGAAAGAAAAAGAGTCACTGGGGTCTAGATCCGGTGAATGAGGAGGGTGTTCTAGCACAGTTATTTGTTTACTAGATAAAAACTCCCTCACAGACAGTGCCGTGTGAACAGGTCCTTTGGGACTATTTTTGCACACACCTTTCTCATGTCAAGATCTTCAGTTAAGATTCTTCTAACTGCTTCTCTCTCGATGTTCTTTGTTCTGCTATGCTCCCGACAGGCAGCTGGCGATTTACACGCATAATTTGACGAGCTTTTGCAAAGTTTTCTTCAGTTCTGCTCATTGCTGGCCGTCTTGATCTCTCTTCGTCAGTGACTCTTTCTCTTCCCTCAGAGAAACGTGTCGCCCACTTGTAACCTGCTCTTTGCTTCATAGCATTATCGCCATCAACTTGCATTTACATCTGTCTGATTTCATTTCCATTCTTGCCAAGTTTAACAAGAAGCCCCGACATTCTCGCGTCGGCACACCAAAACACACTCAGACAATAATAGACGCCACTCAGAAAGAGACTACCGTAAATCAACAACAACACAGCCATGAAACGCTGATATACCAACGTCATCAAACTATACTAAGGTTTTTTTTTCATTGCTGCTACGGCAAGCACACGGTGGCCAGTTCGCGAACTTTATTGTCAGACCACGAGGTCTTCATGGAATTGTGCTTAATTAAGCAGAGGAACAAATTTGCCTTTACTTTTGCCTGGGAATGGTTGCGTGTAATGGTTTTAGAAGGCCTCATTTCTACTCTGTGCTAGGAGGCCCACTGTCATGACATGATTTCTTCTGTCCCTCCCTAAGCAAATACTTTAGTGTCGTAAGACAGGCTACAGCTGTTTCCTTCTAAGCCCTTCTGAAGCCAACTGTGATTATAGTCGGGCAGTACCAGCGGACAATTTGCATAAGCAGACGTGTTCCTGCTCGAGCGTAACTCGCTAAACAATTACGGAGAAAATAAATCCTAACAATATTCTAGGTAAATTTGAAAGACGCATTTTGTAATCAGCACACTTTTTGCATAAGACTCACTTAGTCTCCTTAGTTGCTTCAGAAATATTTCAAATTAAAACTGGTCATCACCATTCAGGTAATTATCACAAGTTTATGCACAACTGCATTAAATGCAAGCATAACATGGCTGTCGTGCCCTTCAAAATAAAGAGATGAGATTTTTAGTATGTAAGCACTGTATAATGATTCGCTGGAATTTCAATAAATTTACTGTCAAGTATCTGAACAAATATTTTTCAGGCGAAATTAATTTTGCTCCATATCATTCTAATGCATACGTGTTATATATATATATATATTACATAAAGCTACTACGAATGTATATTTTTACAGACATTTCTAACTCTCTGAAATTTATGCATGACATATATTACAGATGCCATAAATTGGTGCAACGGTTATTTCTGACTCCTTTCTCGCCATATTATGGCGTAAATTTGGCCAAAAGAGAAAAATATTAAATACAGCGAATGCTAATTTCTGAATATTTTTTGTATTATATATATGAGTACACACACTGCAATATTCCTGTCATCCGCAGTAATTTAGAAGAAATATCACCTAGAGATGGAAAACACTCGTTTCAAAAGTATTTGAACTTCAAATGTGCTTCACTTTTCGGCCCTTATTGCAGTAACATACCGGCTGTTTCTCAGAATCTGTAAACCAAAAGCGTAAAATGTGACATTTTAGAAATAAACTATTTGAATTTAGTTAGTAGTACGAGATGTTTAGACGAAATTTTAAGACCAGTGAGAACATACACTTTGTAAGCAGAAAACATGTCACTTTCGTAAATGCAATTTTCTTGTTACACTCTAAGTAAGTGGCTGTAAAGAGCTACAGTATCGATTTTGACTTCCTGGCCCATTAGTAGCAAACTCATTACAACACAGATTGCGAATAATCCCAAGCTCTTTGAATCGCAATGCACTGAATGGCGCGCCGACTTGGAAATTCGTCTCTCGTGTTTAATTGTTCTGCCTTATTCTCACAACGTGAACGCATGTACGGGAANTTATATTTAAACGTTCATGGAAAATATTACTGACGAGAGTACTTATGATGTACGGCGTTGAGATGACTTATGTGACATGGCACACTTCACAAGTTTTGTGAAAATTGGTAGAGGCGTTCAATCTAAGCAAATTTGATTGGCTGTAATGTTGGTATTACTGATGGGAGTGATTTGTGAAGTGCTGCTTTGAGATGGGCTGAGGTGGCACGATATGCACAAAATTCTGTGGAGATTCATGAAGACTTTGAACCAATATTACGGATTTTCCTCAGCAATTTGAAATGTTGTAATATGACTGATGGGAGGAATTTATGGAGTGCGCAGTTGGAATGGACTCAGATGGCATTATATACGTAGCAACTTTCGTAAAGTTTCGTTCAGGCAATTAAAATTTGTTCAGGGATATGCATACATAAACATAGGCAGCAATGAGACCTCATAAACATAACTAACTCCATGGAGCTGAGGTCTCTTGCGAAGCCGCCAGTTGCGCAGCTACTTACAAATTTCCCAACATTATTTAGAGCCCGAAGTTTCATTACCGTGTTCACAAGAGCCCTCCACTGGTCCCTCTTCTGAGCAAGATCAATCCAGTCCATACCATCACATTCTATTTCTCTCAAATCCATCGTATATTATCCCCACCTACGTCTTGGTCTTCATAGTGGGCTCTATCCTTCCGGCTTCCCACCCATGTATAAATGCATTCCTCTTCTCTTCTCGTTTTGTCTAACCTGTGATCTCATCCTCCTTTACTTCGTCATTCTAATTATACTCTAAACTACAAGTCTTCGTTACATAGACTCCGCACGGACAACAAAGAAAACACAGGTCACGATTCATAGCCAGCGAATTCATTGGCGCGCTGACTGCTGCCTAGTAACGAGCTATAACAAACATCCACTGAGATGTCTTCCATTGTTGCACGTTGGAACGTGTTTACCGAGCCCAGAAACGCTTCGAGCAAATGCGCTACAATATCAATTAATATAAAAATTTTAATACATCAAATTATCCAAAATTTGAAGTAATGCTATTCGTCACCTTCAGTAAAAACGGATGTTGTTTTACGGATTAATCATCAATACGTTTTCTATTTTTCTCAAATTATAACTAGAAAATTCTGGCTTATTCACTGGGATTAAACCAATATTCACTTCAACATTTTCTGTTACTACATTACGAGAATATATTTCATTATAGTTGCATCATTGTACGAAGCAGTTTCTTCATCTTCTTTGATAATATTGACTTATGTCGGGCCTCTTCTTCTTCTCCTCTGTCGAAATAACTCATAATCTCATAAGCGATACCCTGTCTTCCACAGACATGCTCCTGTTCAATAAATCCGCCTGTTCTCACAGATGCTCTGCTCTTTCTGGGGCTTAGCGGCGTTCGGTTTACTTTGACATTCCTCTTCCCTTTCGGATATTTTCCTTTATAAATAAAGATTAGGTTTTTATGAGTTACGGATTTATCAATATCTTCTTTTCAGATCTTCTGACTCTTCAGTGCGTTACTCTCTCACCTACACTTCTATTTCCACTTTATTAGGTGTAATGATTTGTCTTATAACATGTACGAGTATTTGTCCCAGTTGTAGCAGATACTAAAACGTATATGTATAACACAGTCCTTCAGTAATGCAACAAATTGTTCCTCTTTCTTGCACTTCCACTTTAACACGACATGTTTCGACCCTAGATGGTCATCTTCAGGTGCCTTAATATATCAAAACTGCTACACTGCATTAATATGCTGCTTCAATAAAAAACCTGAAGAGAAACATATAGTTCTAAACAAGTGGACGACACACCTTGTGAGGTGGAATAGAATTTCACCAAAGTAATGAAAAATCTTATATAAAATTATAATATATTTTATTTTATTTTTTAAGTAGACTACAGGGTGTGATTTTAGCGCATATTAATGCAGTGTAGCAGTTTTGATATGTTAAGACACCTGAAGATGGCCATCTAAGGTCGAAACATGATGTATTAAAGTATAAGATGAAGAAAAAGGAACAATTTGTTGCGTTACTGACGGACTGTATTATACGTGTACATAGACGTCTTAATATGACTTGCAGCAGGATGGTTAAATACAGAATTACAAGTCATAGATATTTTCATTTCTAAAATCTCTAGACATCGGTACACTAAGAAAATTTTCTTTCACGCACCATCCCCAGTATTTTTTCGTAAAACAGTGTCTAACTCCTCAGGTTAATTACATTTAACCTGCTCTCCTTTTTCTGTGTTGCGGTATTTGCTGAAACTTGAAAATGATCTGAATAACTAACTACAGTAAAACTTGGTTATAGCAACATCGGTTTCTGCGACACCTTGTCTATTGCGTCAAATATTCAATGGTACGAACTAATTCCTCATAAAGCAACTGTTTTTATACCTTGCTTAGTACGACATGCACAAATGCATCAACCTCGTATGTAACGTCATTTTCATTCCTGAAGTTCTCTGATATCCTAGGAAAGTTCAATGTGTCTGACCACCCTCACTTTCTCTACTTGCTGATGTGACTGTCCTGGAAGAATACGACCGCGGGCTGCAAGAGGAGCGTGGGATTTATGCGAAAACAAGGTTGTGGGGTGGGACTGCGTGAATAGTGCAAGAGGACGCGGCAGGTTGTTAACGTAATTTAGAAAGTGTGTATTGGGCAAGTAACAGGAAACAGATGAAGATAACTGATTACTGTACTCGTATCTAGGTACAGTAAGGCACAACAATTGATGTAATCTACTGTAATTTGGTGAGTAGGCCTACCTTTAATATACAGTATTAGTGCGGTGTGTATTGTCAGTGAAAAGCGCTGTAATATGTCTTTGATATTACACATTTGGGCAATTCCACGTTAATGTTACGTTAGTCTGTACTTAACTACGTATTTCACTAAAAAATGCAACATTTTAACTCGGTTTTTTGGTAGATTTTTACGTGACTAACATAAGGCTACTGTGGAAGTGCCCATTTCGGTTACAACGACATTCGTTTATAACGACACTATCTTTAGGTCCCTTTGATGACGTTATAACCAAGTTCTACTGTATATACATATATATGAGCAAATTGTACAAATTAGTCTACGTTCTGCCTAAAAGTTACAAAATGCATGAGGGGCTTTCCACTTCTTGCATACCGTACAACCTTATTAATATCGCTTTTCCTTATATTTCCACTAGTGTAAGTCCCGCTGAGGAGTCAACTGGATGTTTCGTCAGTAGTCCTATCAATTTTAGCGCCACTAATTTCCGTTGTTTTCTCTCATGTTCGTCTCCAAGTCGTGCACTTTACTGGACGATGTGTCGATGCAGATGTTAATGCTATCTCTTACGAATAAGAAGCAAAAATACTCAATCCTACGAAGTCTCTTCTATATGTGATACTACATTTCATGTAGCCATCAAAATACTCGTATTTTGAGTACTGTAACTGTAACCTTTATTGATATATGAATAACTTACTGTTCGACCGTCCGTAATCGCTTATACTCTTCACGTCAGTTCTTCGCCAACTCGTTACTTTAGCCCAACGCCGCACTGCACTGAACAGAACTGAAAACTGTCTCATGACTCTGTTATAATTCGCAGTACCTGTCCATCTATCTATAATGCTATGCACCTTGGGCACTAGTAATGTTAGCAGATAAGTGTTACTATATAATATTCGGAAAATTATTCATTTCGATGTTACATACATACATACATCATATATAGCGGCCTCCGTAGTCTAGAGGTAATGTTCCCACCTCATGACTCGTAGTACGCGGGTTCAAATACCCGACGGAGGTCGTCGAATTTTTTAAGGGCGGAAAAATTTCAGGGAACAAATCCTCCGGGAGGGACTTTAAGCCGTGGGTCCCGTGTCGTAGCTTTACGGCACGTAAAAGAACCTCATACTGAGCAAAATTACGGACGTTTGCCGCCCAACAGCAGTCACTAATACCTCCGGTAGATGGGGGAAGCATTATAGATACTTCTCAGCTAGTAGAGCCGGTCTCGCTGGCTGGGCGGGACTGATGGTAAGCAATACCGGTAGGATACAGAGGCTGGTAGAAATCATAGAGGGAAGCACAATGGACCACTACAGGTCTAAATGCATGGGGAAACCCACCCTCTCCAATAACTAACTAATTAACTACATAAATCCAAGACAATTTATTTCCCAATTCTCTCCCCCATAATGAAATCACTGGGATCTTAATGTTATTAAAACAATTAATCAGACATTAGGTACATGCTGATTAATAGTGGTTCGTTTAGCCCAATATAATATACGGAAACATGGTGAAGAAAAGGAAGTTGTGATGATTGACGACACCACGAAAATTTCTGAAGCACTTATTTCTTTCACAGAAATGACGGCGAGAGACGAATGCTTGTGGAATACTCATGGAATTATAGAAAGGGCCTAAGGATACGAGCTGTTATTTATGGCGATCTTTACCAAGTAAAATATAATCCATATTTTGGAGGTCAGTTTTATTCATATGTCTGTCGGAACATCCTTCCGTCTGTATCGCCGTCCGTAGTCTGATTGTCTTAAAATTCGACATGAGAGAATTCTATCAATTTATGACGTAATTCCGAGTTTCAGCTGTATTAGCCTTCGAGAAGCCTACTTAGATACGCCATGAATGGAGTTTCCCATATACCCCATAGACCTTTTAAATAGATTTTGTTGAAATTCGGTAACTACAATCTGCTGAAGAACTTAGATTTCCAGCCGTACTGAACCGTAACAAAGTTACGTTTTTAGGCCATAAATGAATATCTTCATGCATTCCATAGAACGTTTAACATATTTTTTAGGTTCAGTCGAAAATACTCCGATCCATCACGAACGCACCATGGTATGTATCCAACCACACCCTACATACAGATCTAAGAACTCCTTATGTAACGGAAGTCATCCGAGAAAACAGCACCAAGTACTTCAACAAACTAGAAAATCACTCCAACCCACTTCTTCAACCACTACTACAACCTCATGAAAATCGAAGACTCAAAGGAAGTTGGCCATCAGATCTAACGAACTGAGGAAAACATCTCTGGATGTTTATCCCGCTCACTCCAGAAGAGTGTACAATAAATAGTTATTATATTGTACACTAATCAGCACATTGACTTATAGACTGTGCAATCTGATTGTCAGTAAAGGAGAAAGAGAAAAAATTATTTGGTCATGATATTGGAGGCTTTCACTAATTTTCATAATAAGCTTAATAATCAGGGTGAAAGCTGATAATTTTGTACCCTGCATTAGTGAATACACCTTTTTAATCTTATTACTAAAGAAATCGGAGGAAGCGTGTTCTTCTTAATCTAAAAAAAGGCCCTTAACCGTTATCTTAGAATTCTTAATCTTCATACATTTTCTTAGTGACCACGATAACGAAGAAGAGGTGAAGTGAGTAAAAAAATAAGAGGTAAAGCTATCACTGTAACAGAATATGGAGGCCCATAGGGTTGTGAGATGTCGAGGCTCCTGCATTTTCTAGATATCGGCTCATAGATGGCGGTAAATTTGTCAGGCTTACGCTCCGGCTGCCCTTTCCCCGCCACGAAGATTCCTGCTACTCCTTTCTTCTAGAGGCTGAATCGACCCCAAGGCCATAATGCACCTGGAATGATTAGTTCAATTTTAGAATCCAATCACCTCATCGGGAATCGAACCTGCGACCTACCATCTTATATCATAGTGCCTGAACCAATTACATTACCGCGTGTCTCGTTAAATAGTCCCTGAATCACTGAACCAAGAAGACGTAAAGGGGAGTGGAGGTATAGCTCCATCATTCTTAACCTCGGTTCTAGATGGAAATGAATGCGGTGCTTCACGTCCTGACCGCTTCATTCTCGGCAAAAGGGCCTCCGGTTCGTATTGGGTTGGAGACTGGGTGGCCTCCCATAATAATGAAGTAATGTTGTTTAATAGGTTGTTGCCTCCAATAATTGTAATGAAGATTCTTCTGTACTGGCCATGCTGATATAGTGTTAGATGAAGCGAACTTCAATTTTATGATTTACGATTTCTCAGCAACCACGACCTGGGAATCAACACTACTCAGTACTGTAGAACACAATTCATTCTTTTGCTTATATGATCTCTGTATCCGCCAGCTTGTCTTGCTATCAGATTGCTTCCTACAAGCTGATTGTATTCCTGTCACAAACCCGATCCGGACATCACAAACATGAAAGGTGTTAGATATTGCATGCAAAGCATTGCATTACCCCATGCAGTCTCTTGTTGCTTGATATCGCCTCGAGGATTGTGGCAGAAACCAATCCTTATGAACGAGGGACGGTAGCAGATATTGCATGTTCTGTATAGAATAACATTTTTATACATTGCTGAGATTTCGAAGGTGAAATTTTGATTCAAATTCCCCCACCCTTGGGTACACAGTATGTAAATCATATAAGCTGCACAACAGTGATCACAAAGGCTGAAATAACTTATCAGACAGCTTAGTGTTTCCTAGATAAAAATTTAATCTGAAGTTCCATGGGGCCTAAAATTGATAAAATCTTCTCCTGTAATCAGTCCTGTTGGTTAAATTTCTCGACGTTTCAGGGACCATCTATCTCATCATTAGGGTCTGTTCAGTTCAGATGGTCCCTGAAACGTCCGTGATTTTTAGCGAACTGACGCTGCTGAGAGCCCGAGGAAACTTTATTAGCTAATAAGTTAACCGTTTCCTATTGATGCACCTGAAGATTAAAATATTCAAAATTCCATATTCGTCAATTGTTCTACATGGGCATGGAACTTGTGTATAGCTCCTAATCCAACAGCATAAAGCGAAATCTTTTGAGAAACACGTGGAATGTAAATAAGTCTAAGAAGGAGGAACTGAAATTTGGTAATGAAGTTGTGTTTGTGTTTAAGCATTAAGACAGGAAGACTCATTGGAGAATAAATTATTAATGTCGGCATGTTTTTTTCACTTTCAAGTATGGGCCAATTCATACCTGAATTGAGGATAATGGATAAATTACACAATAAAAATATAAGGCTGCTCTTTCTTAGACGTTGTTAGAGTGATCAAATTAAGGATAGTGTGGTGGGTGGTACATATAGTACGCATGAGGTTCTTATATTCTGTAACTTGTGTATTTAACAATGCTATCAGTATCTGGAGGGGCACCCGGTAGCGTAGTTGATTGAGGCACTTTGCTACAAGCCGGGAGGTTGCGGGTTCAAGTCCCGATGAGGTCATTGGATTTTTTTCAATTGACTTAATCCTTACCCGCGCTATGGCCCTGGGGTCTACTCAGCCTCTAACAGAAATGAGTACCAAGAATCTTCCTGGGGCTAAAGGCGGCTGGCCCGTAAGGCTGACAAACTTACCGCCATCTGTGAGCCGATTGTTTAGAGAAAATGTGGGAACCTCACCGTCTCACAACCCTATGGGCCTCCACGGCCTGTTACAGGGATACCTTTACTTTTTATATTTTTTTACTTATCAGTATCTGGATTATATAGCTTCAATATAGGGGTGTTAGAAATGAATTCAAATTCTTAATCAGAAAACCCAAAACAACACTGCCACTTTAAATACCAGTAACATAATATTAAATTGTACTTTTATGATGTTATTTGGTCTGATGATGTATACACAACTGTGCTGGCTTTGGATATGATTAATTACAATCCAAAAGTTAATCTTCTCGAGAATCTATTACTGGTCCACAGCAAAATATTCCCTCCAGGTCTTCTTACTAATAGACGGTATGCCATGGTACCTTCGGCAAATGCATATTAATGTACATAATGTGTATGCTTGTATGCAAGTCCTTTTGTGCCAGTTGTTAAATTACAAACACGCACACACTGATGGCCATGGAGTCTGTGCACACAAAGTTTCAAGTGGGCACTAATTATCATGTTTGTATTTTCTACTCTGTGAACAATAAATAATGGTATTGTGGTTCCTGTACGCCCTACACATCTACAAATTTACCACGTAGAAAATGTGGGAGCATGGAGAGGAACGCTTGAATCTAACCTTCAACTAAGTATAACTTCACCGCTCCTCTGAAGGGCTTGGTGAGTTTCACGTTCCAACAGAGCAACCCTCGGGCACAGTCACCGGTAGTCCGTTACCGACCAATCCCTCGTAGTCTGCTGTTAGGCATATGGGCAGGTCCCATTGTCATTCTGGACGCGATATACATTAAATTACTATCGTCCCTATTGGGAATTAAACTCCACTCGTAACTCGTCCATTTTATGACTGATACATCATTGCATACCCACGTTAAATTGATATTTCGGGCTTGCTAATACCAGGTAACTAATTAACTTAGTAACTAATTGTGTGAAGCAGTGTCATGCATGAGAATTTCGTAATAGCTCACTAGATCAATATACTCCTCAACTCTTATGAAACCCATACTTGAATGAATGTATAAGGGGTGGGTCCACTTGGCCCTTGCACCGCGATCACAGTGATAAACCCATACTTTACTTACTCATGAAACTGAGCCCTTCTTGAGGAGCCGCCAATTCTGCAGCTACTGAAGAATTTCCGAGCATTTTATGGAACACAAAGATTTATTACCATATTCACAAGGGTCCTCAATCCAATTCGTACCATCCCATCCTATCTCTGTAAGATCCATTTTAATATTGTCCACCCACCTACGCCTTGGTTTCCCAGTGGTCACTTCTGGCTTTCCCACCAATATCCTATATGCATTACTCTTCTCCCATATTCATGCTACGTATGGAACCCATAGATTTATTATCTTGTTCAAAAGAGCACGGACTCTGTCTTCATTCAGAATAATTCAGTCCAAACCCTCATATCATATTTCTTTTTTTAACACCAGTTTTAATGTTATCGCCTCGTGGATTTTGCAAGCGACCGCCTTCCTCTCGGGTTTTCCTACTGCGATGCTGTAAACATTTCTCGTCTCCCCAGACGTACAACACGCTTTGACCTCCTGGTTCTCATTCATTTCACCACCGTACTTGCCGAAGAGAGTAAATTATGAAGCTCCGCACAGTGTGCTTTTATTCAGGCCTCTAATAGTTTCTGCCTCTTACGTTCAAACAGCCTCATTCATATCATGTTCATTAGACCAAATTTCGTGTCCATAGAAATCAACATGCAAAATTATAGTAGACATTCTCAGAATTTAATTCACTTTTGCGTCTCAGTGAAAGTAATTTAAAAATGTTAGTGTCAACATATGGATTCTTCCACGTTTTCGAGGTATTATTAGCTCCGTGTTAAGATTTTGTATTGCATTCTGGTGACGAGAGATAAACATGCACTTAGTTTGCACTGTCGTTTGCTTTTTTACATTCCCCGTACAGACTGATAGTGATTTGCTTTTTGTTTATTCTAATCATGTCATCTCAGAGTAATGTAACATAGGTCAGAAGTTATGCCTTAATATAAATTGCAACCATTCGTTCTTATGAGGAACCTTTACATTTGTGTAATCTTAAGAAAAGCATGGAAAGATTTAGTGCTGAAATTATGTCTGGTTAATGTATTCAGGTTAATTGTAGTTCCGAGGTATACATGCTTGTGCTTGTATTCAGGTCATGCACATGAAATATTAATTTATGTGGTGGAAAAATAAAACAAGGAAATTTGCTTGCATCAGCATTACTACTTGAGAACAAACCATGAACTAGGTGCATCAGCAAAGTGACTACATCCTAGACGTGAAATGCCGCGTGCCGCGCCACGTATCCAAATTATTCAAAAGGAACATTGAGACTCAACGCTGAATTTCTCATTTGTTTTAACATGTAATATCCTCATGGGGGGACGCGATAGCATATTGGTTGAGGCACTATGCTACAAGCCGAAAGGTCGCGGGATCGAATCCCAATGACGTGGATTTTTCAATTTACCTAATCCTTCCAGCCGCACTATAGCCCTGAGGTCGACTCAGCCTCTAACAAAACGAGTACCAGGAATCTTCCTGGGGGGTAAAAGGCGGCCGGCGCGTAGGGCTGACAACCTTATCGCCATCTATGAGCCGATTGTCTAGAAAATGTGGGATCCTCAATATCTCACAACCCTACGGGCCTCCACGGCCTGTTACAGGGATAGCGTTTATATCCTTTTATTACCTGGTTGATGTAAAAAGCGTGTTTATCCCTTTCACATATCTCTTCGTCTATGTATAAGGTTTGTTGGGAGTGACGACATATGTTTTCCAGTGTTTCTTAGTGTACTGAACACTTTTCCGGCTGCCCAGATGATTTTAATTATGGAGTTGAAAGTCTTTGGAAAGAAGCGGCCTTACACGGTTTAATGCAACTCAGAGAATATGCATTGAGAGACAGAGAAAAATCGAAACCTCCCATATATGGATCAGAGTTGTCACCACTCAACCTCGAGATTCTCATATTCCTTAACGGAATAATTTATGTAATTACGAGCGGAGGTAATGGCATTTACCTCAAGTCCGTATTTCAGATTTAAGGCGCAGCAACTTATGAAAGTGGCAATAAAATGCTTCACTTAAGAGCGGAGTTGAAGAATCGAATCTCGGCTAGCATGACCAGAAACAGACTGGAGCCACACAGCAGCCTGATGTCGAGCTCTGTCTGTCTTGACTTATAGACCTGTGCCTGAAATGGTGTAGTGCCTGAACCTTGTGAACACAGCAATGAATCTTCGCGTTTCATAAAATCCCGGGAATTAATTGACCAGCTGAACCATTATAAGCTCTTCAAGAAGGATTGTACTTCAGCGGGCTAACTAATCACAGCATTAATTCGCGCAAATATGCCTGCAAACTATCAACTGAAAAGATAAATTTTGGAGTTTCTAATTCTTAATTCAGTAGAAATATGGTATCAATGAGAAAAATATAATTTTACAATAATTTAGCCTGATTCTGTTAGCAATGCACATTTCTAGTCTGCCTGTACACTGGGTAAAGGATTTTTTTCCAGCCGAATTATGTATGTAATTTTATATATTTCTGTGTTCCCACACTGAAGTACATACCTGACGATGGCCCATCTAAAGCGTGCTACTTCTTATCCAGAATAATATAAAAAATCTCTTCCGGGGGTGTAGCCCATACATTAAATTGAGACATTTATTACTCCGCAGAAGAGAATATTTTAATTTGTGAGTATGTGCATCTAATACTGAGGTTGGTTAACCATTGAATCAGTGTTATTTCTACAGTTCGGGACTGTCATATTCTTTACCACCTGTAGTCCGGCAGCGCCCGTGTCGCGGCATCACCTATTGCCCGAACCACCCATGACTCGGCACTACCCATGGCTCGGTACTACCCATGCCTCGGCACTACCCATGGCTCGGCACTACCCATGGCTCGGCACTACCCATGCCTCGGCACTACCCATGCCTCGGCACTACCCATGCCTCGGCACTACCCATGGCTCGGCACTACCCATGGCTCGGCACTACCCATGCCTCGGCACTACCCATGCCTCGGCACTACCCATGACTCGGCACTACCCATGCCTCGGTACTACCCATGCCTCGGCACTACCCATGGCTCGGCACTACCCATGACTCGGCACTACCCATGCCTCGGTACTACCCATGCCTCGGTACTACCCATGGCTCGGCACTACCCATGCCTCGGCACTACCCATGACTCGGCACTACCCATGGCTCAGCATGAATTTAGTTTGCAGTGAAGTACCCACACCTAAAATAAACTACTTAGTATTTATCGTTATCTGTCACCTTTTTATGTTCAGTCTACTTACTTTCTTGTACCAATAAATTAAAACTTTGTAACGGCACTAATACATTATATTGCAATGACGCATTTGAATATTTTGGTACCGTAATATATTGGTCACTTCTGGTTCGGAAAATATCTGTTCCGATTCGGGCCTGGTCTCAAGTCTACCAGATTTGAAAGTTCGCACCCGTATAAGTACCGCCTGCTTTAACATTCAAAATATTTTTTATTTTGGCCTCTGATTGTATTTATTGGTTTCATACGAGTCACAGAAAAAATAACGAATTAACCAGTTGGTTCTGTTAATGATGACAGAGTATATTTTTTTTTCGAAGTATTAGCTGAATTTTATTTCTTTTCAAATTAACATTATGTTTCAAAGCGTTGTATATTGCACAAATACAATCACTGTAGATTCAGACTACATCTGCTTTACCAGATATAAGTTAAACATTTTGTACCGTTACCNCCGTGTTTGTAAGTGAAAATGGGGCGCCATAAAATTTTTCGGTATTCTCATCTACATAGAAAATTTCACATGTCTGTCTTCAGTGGCTCACTAGTTACCTCCGTCGAAAAACAAAAGGTGCCTACACAATTCTTACATCCACCATATTGTTACTTTTTACATTCTACAAAATTAGCTGACACAAAAGCTACATAATACCACATAAATTTTCAAAGCCATCCACTAGGGCGACAGTGTCCTTGCCATTCAAAATTTGGCATTGCTGCTCTACTTGTATTATTGATAATGAATTAAAAAGTACTAACAGCCATACGGGACTTATTTTCTTGCTGAATTTAGTAACAATCTTTCACTTCAGAACTGGGACATGGACATGCGCTTGTAGTGACCCATATAATCGTGTTATGTTTCATTTTAGAATAAGGGAACTAGTGTAGTAACAATAAACCAATCAGCTCTTCTCCAAGTATAATTAGAATGATCAGGTCAAGGAAGATGAGGTGGGCAGGTCATGTAGCACGAATGGGGGAGACGAGGAATGCGTATAGGATATTGGTGTGAAAGCCGGAAACGGAAGAGACCACAGGGACGACCAAGGCGTAGGTTGTTGGACAATATTAGAATGGATCTTAGAGAGATAGGATGGGATGGTATGGATTCGATAGATCTGACTCAGGATAGGGACCAGTGGAGGGCTCTTGTGAACACGGTGATGAACCTTCGGGTTCCATAAAATGCTGGGAAATTCTTGAGTAGCTCCAGAATTGGCGGCTAAGAAGGGCTCAGCTCCATGAGTAAGTAAGTAACAATAAACCAATCATTTGTGCTATCTGAGAAAGCAGTTATAATACGGAAAGGTATTATAAATGATTTCGATCAAAGTATATTATTATATTTTCGAAACAGTTACAGATACAATCGCAACAAAACTTTGAAATAGTAACGTTTTCACTGACAACATTGACTAACATACCATCCGCAAGTGGCGCTGTGATCACTATCAAAGGAAAATGGCGTCTCAGGTGCAAACGGCTTGACGAGAACGGACCCATTCCTTGACCCCTAGATCTCCGGACATTTCTCTATGCTGCTTATACCTGTGGGGATAAGGGAAGGACCAGGCGTACCAACCTCCTATTCTACTGTTCCTTCGAGAGTTCCGGAAGTGAAATTCACAGACCGTAGCAAGCTCCGCCGAGTCACAGCTGCAGGGTACATGGGAGGAATTCAAATATGGCGCTGACGTTTGCAGAGCAACTGATCGAACACATATCGAATGACTCTAGATAAACTCTATGAGTTTCCATGCTGCTTTCAAGTTGCTTCATGTTTGTATCTGTAACCGTTTAGAAAATACAATTCCTTACCACTCAAATAATATTAATAGTGTTATATTTTAGCGTCCTGTTGCACTGATTTAAGTCCATGATTTATTTAAACCGTCTTGCAGTGCATACACTCATCTATCTCCTTCTCTCACTCGCACTACATGTTTCGGCATAATAATGCCATCTTCAGGTGCTTACTCATCCACGCCAAACTAGTTCATTGCATGCTTTGTCCTCACATTAAAATAACTAAAATATATATCTATCATATATATTGACAAATGCCGAACGTTAATTTTAATAGCACTGCATATTTATATGAATTATTTAACTGCCACTTACTCGTATTTTCAACAAGATGATATAGTTGTGTCTTTGAGATTCTGATGACAGCGACTATGAAGATATCTTCTTGAATGTGACGCCGTATAGTCCAGTAAAATTTTACTGACTTTTGGATTAATATTGGTAAAACGTTACCACACTACACGGCATCATATCCGGAAAATATTAGTGGAGTCCGGGGTTAGTAGTGGCAAATTTGTCGCATTTTGTGCGAGCATCACATGTATGGAAATAACAGCGATGCACAATATTGACGACATAATTTATCTTAAAAGTAATAGTTTCATATGAACCCCGTAATTCATTTTAATAAATATTTGCAGTCTTTTATAATTGTTCATATTGTAAAACTGTGCACCAGTACAGGATGTGCTGGTACACTTCATGGGGATAATTGTTACGTTACTGTCTTACAGCAATGAGAATGCACCTTTAAATTCTGTTGTATTTATCTGATTAAAATCCCGTGTAATTAAATTAGTTTCCATATTTGAATTAATAATATGTGTAGCATTTAATTTGAGCTGGATAAAAATACAAACGCAGATTTTAGACTTACTTTGGCTTATTAAGGATCCAATCACCTACCCACCTAACCACCTACCCACCTAACCACCTATCTTCGTTCCTATTATTCCCACTTGGAGAGTCTTTGGACTCCTTGAATAGGGGATCAGCCCGACGCAAGGCCGTTAGCGGCACAGAACAACGCGAGCACGGAATAAATGCATGCCTTGATAGAGATCGAAGATATTTCAGGTCTTAGAATGCGCGGCCTCTCTGATCGGCTCAGGATATGTAATATAGGATGTTCCATTCAAACCTCCCACATTTTATCAGATCTTAGAACAGAAAGTATGAATGGTAGGAAAATGAATCTATGGGAGATACAAGAAGAACTCAAAAAATTTTATTTGACACACTAATACACCTCTACATATGCTCCATTGGTAGCACGAACAGTATCCAATCTGCATTCAATTTCTTGCCACGTTCTTTCCAACATGTCCATTGGTACAGTAGCAATCGTTTCACGGATGGACCCTCGTAAATCTTGGAGGTCATTCACTGGAGGCACGAACACACGGCCCTTCACGTAACCCCAGAGGAAGAAATGGAGCGGAGTGAGGTCCGGTGAACGCGATGGCCACCGAATTGGTCCGCCACGTCCAATCCAGCGATCTTGGAAGGTGGCATTGAAGGACCTCCGAACATCCAGACCCCAATGTGGGGGACTTCATCTTGTTTGAAGATTATGTTAGGTTGCAGATCGGCTATCTGAGGATACAGGAACTGTTCTAACATGTCAAGGTATACGCGGCCAGATACTATAGCTGCACCAAAGAAAAACGGAAATAAAATTCTTTGAATGTTTCTTTCATCTGGTGTTAATTATAATCCATAATTTACCACAGTTTATTCGCAGTGATTGATTAAAATGTGGGAGGTTTGAACGGGACAGACTGTATTATCCAAAGCGAATACAGCTACCACATCACGTCAATCTACAGACGTAAGATTGTCATTGTCGTCATCAGAGTTACACTTGCTACAAACGTAGAAGTCACTGAATCTGGAACAGCTGTCGTGAGCCCATTTATTGCATGTATTTCACTGGAACCAAATTGTGGGGGCTCTCCACATTGGGTTAGGTTTCACATATTCAATGAAAAAAGATTCATCATCCTCTTCGAAGGAGTCAACTCTTCAAACATCCTTTCTTTGTTGTTTACTTTTTCGTGGCTTTCATTGGCTGTCACTGTATAAACTAATAGACTTGAAAGTATTCTGACGATGGTGTATGCTGTACAGAACAATTAGGCTTATTTTGAACTCTATCCATCTTCGGGGATATAGAAGACAACAAAACCACAACGTTTCGGAGTCTGTCTCCGTCCTCAGGTGTATGGGGCAGGATAAGCCTATTCAGTTGGGCCCGTTAGAAAGAGCTAGTCTCAATCACTGGACAAATCCCGGTCAGTAGAGAACAGCCTTTCTTGAGTAGGTTTATCCTGCACCATCCACCTGAGGACGGAGACAGATCCAGTCTCCGAAATTTTGTGGGTTTTTTTTGTCTTCTATATATCAGACGATGGATAGAGCCCAAAAAAGGCCCAATAGTTCTGTTCTATATAAACTATTAACAATTAACCGGCTTAGCGCGTGACCCTTACTTCAGCCTCTAATGCAGCCTTTACTGGAGCATCAACCAAAACAGCATTCAGTTTTGTGTTCTGCCTGCGAATCTCTCCAAGCGCTTCTGTTTTCGGAAAATGTCTCTGACTTCAAGAGGACTTCCACAGTGCCGATTGCTAGCTTAAGATGAATGCCCCGTGTTAAGCCTGGTGCTGAAGGCTGACTCTTAACATCTCAAATTGAGTTTGAAATGCGAAAATCTGAGAGTCGGAAATTTTCAAAGTTTTATTATCTTGAAATGGTCAGTTACAGCAGAAGGCGGGAAATCCTAGTATGTAAATATGTCTTGTGTTAAGCGGCCATATCCTGTTACAAAATGAAATCTTGATATTCTCTGGTGCGAATGCATTTGGTAGCGACTATTGCACTAATGTGATGTGTACATTATCAGAGTCAGAGTCAGAGTCACGTTACCACTGACGGTCAGTCAGTCTGTCTGTCTTGGTGTCGAGCCACAGCTGGGGCTCATGACCAGATACCACATTATCATAGTTCTTCATGATGAATTTATAACCATGCGTCAGACGCATGCGCGGACCCCATAGAAAACAGTCTCTCTATTGTTGAGGCTTGTTTACTGAGCCGTTGCTTAGCAATTGTTATACATGTGACAATAATTTTGGAAGATTCTGTATCTGTAGTACTGTAACAGCGGATACACTGATGTTACATAACTATTCAGGGAGTAACAGAGTAAATACTTACTTCCAAACGGCTTGCGTTGCTGAGAATACCAGCAGAATGTCACTATTTTATTTTATATCTTCATGCAAAGTTATAATTCAGCTGGCGGGTTTCCAAACTAGGCCAACGAGGTCAGAAGACATGTACGTTTTTCTTTCACTGACGAGGCCACAAACCAAAGTTCCTTAAGTAAGAAATCCCTATACAAAGACGTATGTCTCCTTCGTGCCTTCGAACACTTCAGACGGAGCCGCTTTTTGCTTTCATGTGGAAGGCAGCAAGTCCAGAATCACGTACGGCTTGAGTTCAAGTGTTTTTTTTTTCGAATGGCAATTAAATGTAAGGTTAAAGAGCGTTGAAATAAGTTAGGTCTATAGAATAATGTTCAAAGTTTTCCATGCCCCGATTTCATGCATTTGTGCACAGAAATGTTCAAGTTGCCTTAACGTTTTCATCGATAATTAGCGTTCACTGAATCAGAAGATGNTTGGTTATTCATTTTTAATATGCAAGTTAATAAAGTACAAAATAAACTTGGCATGAAATGCTTCTATTAAAAGAAATCTGTCTTCTAATGATGATTTATGATTTCAAAACATTTCTTATAATTTCTATGAACTAGATGCTGGAAATGCTTGTTCTAGGGAGCAGACGTTGGGTGGAGTTTGTTTATCTTGCAGATAGTCTTACATATATATATATATATATTTCCGTCATAGAAAGAAATTTCCGACGCATTTCAAATGCTCCATTTCTCACTGTGCCTTGACTTTCCTATGTTCGCTTTCTGTACCAGCTAGTTCGCGCAAAAGTTGGAAGGAAATGGACGCATGTGAGTTTGACAGATGTTAGAGGTAGACCTGAGCTGCCGGACCCCTGAATGCCGGCTGCCTGCCTCGCTCGAGATTTAGGTTTGGGGAATGGACATATGTATAAGCCCATATCACCTCTAGTGCTCCCTCTACCTCTTTCCACTGCTACCATCAGTCCCATTGGTCCTACGTCGTTACGTCTGTCCGTCTACTGTCTGTCCAGTCCTTCCTTCTCCTGCACACTTTACCGAATCCTCTTCCATTACACGAGGAAGAAAGCGAAGTAGTCAGAAAGCAGAGAGATAAAATACAAGAGATCAATAGGCAAGAGAATTGATTCTTGAAGTGCAGGACAAATGTAAAGCTAAACTTATTCATTTCGGTTGACTAGTTTTATCAGCGTCTCTTTTGCGTTTTTCTTTTCACCGTCCTCTTTCCTTCAGTTCAACATGACGTGTCGTGTCGACTGTTCGGTAGCGTAGCCATATCGCGACATAGTGACAATACAGACAGTTCAGTGACTGAAGAATGTACACACATGCACACACGAGATAATCTAAGTGAAATGAAAAAAAGTGTATGGCATTACGAATGGCGAAGCAGAGTTAGTCTCTACCGTACAGAATTATCGACTGAACTGCAGGGAAAATGTGCAACACGCTTGGTGGAGCAAGCATCCAGCAAGCAACAAAGGCATACTCATTTTTATGTTTGTAAACGTTAAAAAACATGCGACATGGAGATTACGTGTAAATGTGGATTGTAAAAAACAGAGGATCAAGACATAATTCAGATGGCTTAGAACAGGGTTTAGTATCGGGTATTTGTGGCTGTACGTAATGGAATTACAGATTCCATAAAATGAGAGAACATTTCACAAGCGGAACAGTAATATACGTTAATAAATCAAGAAATATCCTAACTGGGGATCCAGAATTTTTTCGGCCTGGCGGCAGTACCGTCTCATTGTGTTCTATATATATGCTTACTTACTTACTCATGGAGCTGAGCTCATCCGGAGGAGCCGCCAATTGTGCAGCTACTCAAGAATTTCCCAGCATTTTATGGAACCCGAAGGTTCATTACCGTGTTCACAAGAGCCCTCCACTGGTCCCTATCCTGAACCAGATCAATCCAATCCATACCATCCCATCCTATTTCTCTAAGATCCATTTTTATGTTGTTCACCGACCTACGCCTTGGTGTTCCCAGTGGTCTCTTTCCTTCTGGCTTTCCCAACAATATCCCATTCGCATTCCTCGTCTCCCCCATTCGTGCTACATGAACTGCCCACCTCATCCTCCTTGACTTTATCATTCTAATTATACTTGGAGAAGAGTACAAGTTATAAAGCTCCTCATTGTGCAGTTTTCTCCAACCTCCTGTCACTTCATGCCCCTTTTGTCCAAATTTTCTCCTCAACAATCTATTATCAAACACCCTCAGTCTATGTTCCTACCTTAATGTCAGAGACCAAGTTTCACACCCATACAGAACCACAGGCAAAATTATAGTTTTGTATATTCTAATTTTTATGTTTTTGGACAACACACGAGAAGAAAAAAGTTCTGGACTCAATGGTAGCAAGCATCACCGAGTTCAATCTCCTCTTAATTTCCTCCTGAATCAGGTTTCGATCTTCTATCGTTGTTCCCAAATATCTGAACTGTGCCACACTTTCAAAACATCTGTTTCCTCTCTTTATGTCGTGATTTTGCCCTGCATTTTGGTGACGAGACAGTAACATATACTTGGTTTTGTCTGTGTTTACTTCTAGACCTACCTCTTTACTTGCGTAATTTAAAGTTTGTGTCTTTTTCTCTATGACATCTACATTATAACCCAGTAGATTCACATCATCGGCATAAGCCAATAGCTGATGTGTCCCGTTTAATTTCAGTCCCACCTCGTTTCCCTGGACTTTCCTAATGGCATATTCTAAATTTGAAAAGGAGTGGCGATAAAGCATCTCCTTTTCTTAGATAATTCTGGATAGGAAATTTACCAGACAAATATTTACCTACACGGACTTTACTATACATTTCGTTTAAACACATTTTAATCAACCTAACTAGTTTCAAGGGTATTCCAAACTCTATTAGAATATTGTACGATAATTCCCTCCTAACTGTACTCTCTCATTGTACTCCCATTTTTTCTCAAATATCTGACGAATGCAAAAGATCTGATCTCTAGTTGATCTGTTACGTCGAAATCCACACTGATGATCCCCAATTATTTCATCTATATACGGACTTCACCTTGAAAGATGAATATTGAAGAAAATTTTATATGAAGTTGATAGCAGTGATATCCCCCGATAATTACTACAGTCAGTTTTATCACCCTTCTTGTGAACTGGTACAGTAATAGACTCCTGCCACTGATCAGGCAATTTTCCTTATGCCAAATAGAAGTAATTAGATTGTGGATCTTAGAACGTAATATTTCACCTCCTGCCTGAATAAGTTCTGCCGGAATTTGGCCACTACCTGGCGAATGATACCGTTTCAATTTTTCAATAGCACTTTCAACCTCAAAGGCGCTTGGATCAGGTATTAATGGCTCAACTGTATGGATTTCTGTCTGCCTAACATCACTGACCCTATGTACATTCAATAAATGAGAGATGTAGTTCCTCCACCTATTCAAAATGTTGTGGGAGTCTGCAAGCAGATCACCATTCTCATCCTTCACTAAGTTACTGCTAGGCTGGTAACCCCTCTTAAAGTCATTTATTCCTCTATATAGGTCTCTAATATTCTTGTTCTTACTGTTCAATGAAAGCTCATCAATTTTGTCTTTCAGATATTCCCGCTTTTTGTTCCTGAAATGCCTGCTGGTTTCACGTCTTATATTGTTCAGATTATCCCTTGGATCCTGTAACCATTGAAATTTGTCCTGCGTTCTTTGATCTATTAATTTTGAGCATCCTTCATCGAACCATGGCTAATGCTTCTTCGGTTCACAATAACCTAGACTCTCTTTGGCAGACATTTTTATATTCTCTCTAATAGTTGCCCAAGCTTTATTAACATCCACCTCAGTTTCCAAGTTTTCCAAAGACGCAAACCTATTTGAGATTTCAACACAGTACTGCTCTTTACCCTCTACCTCATTTAATTTCTTGAGATTGAAATTCTCCATATGAACTCTGTGTGTTGCTTGTTTGCTCACTGCCAGTTTTTCCCTAACCTTTGCCACCACCAGGTAGTGGTCAGTATCACAATCTGCTGCCTTGAATGATCGGACATCAAGTATACTTGAGTGCCGTCTCCTATCTATCAAAATATGGTCTATTTGATTGTGTATCTTCCAATCAGGAGATGCCCAAGTAAATTTATGGATGTTACGATGTGGGAACATTGTACTTTTGACAGTAAGTGGCAAAGTGATGTGGCAAAGTTTACTACTCTAACTCCATTATCATTACTAATTTCATGCAAACTCTGATTCCCAAATGTTGATTGAAAATGTCTTCCTTCCCTACTTTGGCATAGAAATCGCCTAACAAAATTTTAATAGGGTACTTCCGGAGGTGGGTTCCTGTCACCACGGCATGGCGCGTCCTCAGGTTGCGGATGGAGGAGACGCCCTCCAGTTTTGGATGGAAGCTGCGAATATATTGGATAAGCAGTCGCGGCCAGCCGATTAGGGGTGCTCCACCAGCTTGGGATTTTGGCTTGGGGCTAACAACTCCTCACCGTAAAAATAATTACGAGTAATGTTACGAAAATGAACACAAAGCCTCGGACCTGGACGGATTCCTTGAAAAAACGACCTAAGCTAAAGAAAATGGATATGAGATTTGGCACTTGGAATGTTCTAAATTTGTGTAGGTTTGTGGCAGAATAAATCTTAAAATATAAGTTAGATTTAGCGGGAGTAGAGGAGGGCAGATGGGATGGAGGTGGCATCGCACCAACAGGAGACTATACATTTCTCTATGGAAAGGGGAATGAAAATCAAATTAGGTNGTAAGTGGTTTTTTCAGATTGCTCTTTATTGTGAGCCCTCTCACCCACCGCGCCCTGCTGTCTCAGTTGGTATATTTCTTTTGGTTTCGAATCAACTCTACCCTCCTCCTTTTTTTCGCATGGCATTTTCATATCTCTTGGATCTCAGTTTTACTGATGTATTTGTATTATCACTATTAGGTAGGCATTTTGGAGTCTCTTGTATGATATTTTTTTTCATTGTCTCTCCTCTTGTTTTAGATCCAGATTCTCTTTTTAATGAGCGTTTTGCTTATGAATGTGGCATTGTTTCCTTTCAAAATGTTATTTGAAGTGACTTCTTGCACTAAGAGGAGTATAACATGATATAGTATATAACTCATACACTTCATGTTAAGTGTGTACACTAATAATTACTTCCAGAAATAAAATACAAACCAAAATGAAAGTTCAAACTTCCATCAGTGTTAGATCTCATGTGTTGTTTCAGTCGTAAGTAGTTGCAACAACTACCGCAAGAAATCCCTTGTGGTCTTCGTAACTCCATAAACTTAATCCAGATAGTGTAATTGTGAACCCTATTATTGCAATGTAATTAGTTACTTACTTTTTCCACTGGTCCCTATCATGAGCCAGATCAATCCAATCCATACCATCCCATAGGAAATTTCAGTAGCCTCTGTGTATTGTCACGTATACGGGGTAGGCGTGACTAATAATTGTGTGTTCTAGATTTGATGATTGGATTTATTGGTGCTCAAGAATTTCCCAGCATTTATGGAACCCTAAAGTTCATTACTGTGTTCACAAGAGCCCTCAACTGGTCCCTATCCTGAACCAGATCAATCCAATCCATACCACCCCATCCTGTGTCTCTAATATCCATTCTATTATTGTCTGCCCACGTACATCTTGCTCTTCCTAGTGATCTCTTTCCTTCTGGCTTTCCCACAAATATTCTATATGCATTCCTCTTCTCACCCATTCGTGCTACATGCCCTGCCAACCTAATCCTCCTTGACTAGATCATTCTAATTATACTTGGAGAAGAGTACAAGTTATGAAGCTGATGAATTAGTATAATTATAAATTATACTCTGTTCGAAATATTTACGGATGTCATGTAAATAAATCATCAGCGACAGGCAGTACCGAGTTTGCTTCTTATTAGCTTCCAGACCGGAGAAATATTCTTCGCATGTTACACACGTTGCTTCTGATGACTGCAGCATTAGCACGTTAAGACACAACGGATATCGGATTCTAAGGAGTTCTGACAATGGTGCATAATGCTCAGAATTGCTGGGATTTTGGACTTCCTCCATCGTCCGGTATTCTAGAAAGTAGAAAACACAGCGTTTCGAGAACTGAACCTGTTTCCGTCCTCAGTTGTGTGGAGACACCTAGTCTATTGGATCCCTGAGAAGAAGTGATTGCGGTTAGCGCTTTCTAAGAGATCCAACAGAGTAGTTGTTTCTTCTCAACACCTGAGGACAGAAACAGATCCAATTTCCGAAACATGTTGTTTTCTAATTTCTAGAATACCGGACGATGGACGAAGTTAAAAACCCAGCAATTTTGACAAAGGATATTGCTGAATAGTCAGCGAATTTTAAACTGTGCTTTGCACTTGCCCTGACACCTGCCTCCCCTTTCTTTACCCATACTTCGTAGACATTCCAAATAAAGCATAATATGTCATAATTACAAAATACGTCGGTTTTTTCATTGCTTAGTTTCGAATTATATATATTCTTAACAGCTTAAAGTTACCAGACGTACCTTAAATATTTACGGCCTCACCAAGTTCGAATTTTTTAACGCGCGAAAAACAATATTGCTTCATACAGATTTCGTAGATCTGCTCCAAACCTCGTATAGTCCATGTTTTCAATATATTTGTTTCAGGCAGAGGGGAGATACTGCTATGAATATGCACCTACATTTAGCATATCTCAATTAAAATTTTCGTGTCACTGAAAAATCGTGGTGGGGAGGAAACTCCACAAGGAATAATTGTGTCACACAAGTAAACAGTTTCCTTACTATGTTAACCTGTGTAACCAGAGCCTTTGCGGAAACCCGTTTCGAAATATTTACAAGTGGTTATAAATACGCATTAATAGCTGAAAGTCAAAAGTACCTCAAGAAAATTAATTCGAATGTTCCAATAGTTAAAACAATTTATCATAATAGAAAAATGAACAATCAAAATGAAAAATGAAGTTTTCATAATGGTCCTATATCACAACGTTTAGCCTCCTTTCTTATTCGTTTTTCTTAACTTAATATAATTTTATTTAAACTTATTTTTGAAAAGTAAAACAACACGGCGGTCGTTCAAAATGTATCTTTAATTTTAGATTTTGTAATAGTTGGAAGTATTTGAGAGGAACTTGGCTTTATGTGTTATTTCGAGTATTTATTATATTGACTATATAAATTAATTTTCAAACGAATCAATACGGTGGCTGTTCTATAAAGGCAAACTATCACCTGACCGCTGGAGTCTGAATAAAATCACAATTGAAGAAAAGAAGAAAAAACGCTAAATATTAATAATATTAAATGTATATAAAAATTGTTTTTTCTATTCTTCTTTTTTAAGGGACGTCATCAAAAATAGTCTCAAACGACTTATAATTAAGACTGTGAGGATATATCTGACTGTCTCCCTGTAAAACTAGCTGATACTCATAGAAAAGCACACTGTGGCGCCCATGAACCATACTTTTGCACCCAGAAGCTATGTTCCAGCTTACACTATACACTTTTTGTGGTAATCAAAATGAAAGTATCTGGGCGCATTTGTTCACCGTTACAAACATAGGTAAATGGTGAGGTCATCAGCTCGTTGATTAATGCCGCTATATCTTATCACAAGGTTTATAAAACCTTCTACGAGAAGTCCATTGTAGTTTAGTCGGAATCGTAGTTTAACGGGTCGGTCGCTTTCCTGGGGTGAATGCGGTGTGGTGGTTCTGTGAAAGGTACAATAGGGGTGAGCCAGGATAAGTAATCATCATAAATATCTCGCGAGAGAGATGCAGTAGCTCAGTTACAATTCTTGTGAAAAATTTCAGGGAGTACGCCGAAGTTCATGAGAAAAATATACAAAAATAATCTTGCGTCAGAGTTATGAATCAAAAGTGCATTGTCAAGTAAAATATTTTGGCCAAGAATGGTTGCATCTGACGCTTGAAAATCAATAGACTGTATGTAATCAGTCAACAGGAAATTCAGATTAGTGGAAAACTCCCGTAGAAATTCCAGAGGAAATAAATTGTAAGATTTGAGGTGTGCGTGAGCGTGAGCAGGTGTTAACAGATTTCTAACTAACCTACTCACGCTGGTTCCTTGCTCGCGGATTTTATTCTCTTTTCTTCTACCCTGAAGATGGAGGCGATAAGTTCCCCCGAAACGTCGGTTAACACAATATCTATACGGCGCCACATCCCAGAAGACTGTTTTTTTTCAGGAAATAAATTGTTTCACATTGTTTGTAACCGTTCACTAGAATTAAGATTACTATAAATTGTGTTAATTAAGAACAATTAAGTCGAAACTATAACTTATGAGTAAGAAGTAACCAGTTACACACATTTTTGCATTCAGAAAGGGCCATAAACTCATTCTTGCTGTGTGCACATAATGTAGTACTCGCTACGCTTCGTGGAATTTTAGTGGTTTGAGCTACGGCGGCATATCTATGGAAATCTGAGATTTGACAGCTAGTGCAATCTGTAACTCAAGGATGAGCTACGGCGACATATCTATTGAAATCTGAGATATGACAGCTAGTGCAATCTCTAACTCAAGAATATGTGGGCCAGAGACTCACTCCAAGCTGATTATACATGAAGTACATGAAGATGCTGTCAGAAGTTGCAGCTGAGTGTTTAAGAGTTAAAATCGTGCAATAAATCCGTATCATTCGGAAATGTATTAAGTTTCTGGAGAGCCCATTCGCCAAATTACTCCTTTCCAAGATTCTGAAGTCTACGGACGCAAAGCTGCTTCACGCGTCACCGTCAGTCTTGTACCTTATTAATGTTTATACAAGTTCACTTAGTAAAAGAAGAAGTTTGCCAGAAATCCGAGCTGTACAAGAATAAACATACAATCAGTAAGTGATCACTTAGCGGCCTCCGTAGTCTAGGGGTAACGTTCCCACCTCATGACTCAAGGTACGCGGGTTCAAAAACCCGGCGGAGGTCGTGGAATTTTTAAGTGCGGAAAAATTCAGGGAACAAGTCCTCCGGGAGGGCCTTTAAGCCGTGGGTCCCGTGTCGTAGATTTACGGCACGTAAAAGAACCTCATGTCTTTAGACCTCTGAGCAAAATTAGGCCAAGTTTCCCGCCCAACTAATTTCCAGTTCCTCCGATAGATGGGGGAAGTATCAGGTACCACTGCCATAGGAGGGGGGACCTCTCTGACAGAAATGGACTAAAGTATTAGATACCACTGCCAAGTAGAGGGTAGAAACCTTGCTGGCAGAAAGGGACTAGGAACCCCTGCCAGAGGAGGGACGACCTCGCTGACAGAAAGGGACTAACTATTAGATACCACTGCCAGTAAGAAGTTGGAACCTCGCTGGCAGAAAGGGACTGATAGTAAGCACCAGTACCGGTAGGGTATGGAGACAGTGGAAATTAAAGGCGGACGCACAATGGACCAGTAACCGGTCTAAGTGCATGGGGAAGCCCACCCCCTCAATACGGAATACGGAAGTGATCACTTCAGCAAGTGAAGTGACTGATTCGGTATTAAATGCACAGTAAAAATAAATAAAATTATGTAAAGCTGATATGGTGTTCGTGCAAATTAGTCAGTGTAAGTTCTTCCCGTGCTGTCTGAGCGATTTCCTATACACCCTAAGGCATAATATCAGCTCTACCACATCCTGAGTAGACCGACACACCCGGATATTTCACATGAGCCGATCCTACCTCAATTATAAGCTACTTACATACGCTTACTGGCTCCAACAGTCACTACCTACATTCCCAAACACCTACCCGTTCTACAGCGAGGTCTCTAAAATGGCCGGAGCGACCGTCAAAATGAGATCGGGACTTAGCTGTGCAAGTTGAGAATTATTCTAAAAACGTGGAGCCGTCATAGAAGTGACTCACCAACAGCGGGGGGAGGGACGTTTAAATATTATGCTACACCCCATTTCTTCTTTTCCTTATTCTCTTTCATAACTTATACTTGGTTCCTGCTTTCTCGTTTAAAACAGTGAAGTACGTTACATCTTTTCTGAAGAATAATTTCGAACATAAAGCTGCCACTGTGTAAGTACATCAGAACTACCACGGAAGGAGAGCGAGAGAGCATGAATATCATTTTATATAATTTAGAATTATTAATTATTTTAAATGTCAAATTATTTTATCAGGAACGAATCTGTATTATTAAAATAAAAAACCTTAGACTCACATCTGTAAGGTCAGGTAAAGCCATCACTGTATCAGGTTATGGGGGTCCATAAGCGTGTAACGGGCTATGTAGTGTCACAGTAGAGCATAACAATTTATGGAGATCACAATATATACCTGATAATGGTCCTGTATGTCCGGAACTGTTCGCAAATTTACATGAAAATATGGACTAAATAGTGATTCGATCAATAACGCCCGAAGTTGCATTGAAGATTCTATTATATGTGAGTATATATATATATATATATATATAATTGAAGATTCTATTACATATGAGTATATAATTGAAGATTATATTATTATGTACATGTAATAGAATCTTAAATTCAACCTCGTATTATGTAAATATGTATATAAAGTCACGAAATGGTGTGACTCGTTTAACTGTTGTCGAACCAATTTACAGTTTGGCTGAAGTATTATACTTGATTTTTCTCAGATATTCCCGCCGAGGAACCCATGCTGACTGTGGACAAGTTCCGTTATGCAACTGGAGAGCAAATTCAAGCCAACTGTACCTCCAAAGCGTCGTACCCAGCAGCTAATCTCACCTGGTTCGTAAATGGGCAGCAGGTAAGAACACTGGAGTTACATCCGAAACGTCGTTATATTTGCTGACAGCTTAAGTAATCTGCTACTGGGAAGAAAAATATTCGACCATGTATAAACTCTCAGTCCTGGTCGTCTGCATGACTTTCAGTCCGCAGTGCCACGCTTATCTTATTTATCATTAGAATACCAACGTTGGAATCGTAATTCTGATAGTAAAAAGTGAGTAGTCTTTCTCTTTGGTAGTGGGCATGCGAATGTTTTATAAAGCCTTTATCTTCATGTATTAATATATATAAATACAGGTTCTGTAATGGGTGAGTTGAAGGCTGTGAAATTACGCAACACGTTGCATGAAGGTAAGTTATAGAACAGAATACAAAAGAGCGTAATTTTTTTTCTTGCAGTGTACGTTGTGTGAATATTGATAATTTTTTATACGGAACTGTGAAATGTAGTTAGTATTTATCATGGAATGTGGCTTAGTATATGAAAGTTTGGAAGGATTATTTCCTTTTCAAAACATACACGTAGAACATATTCAGATAGATCTGCTCTTTAAAATCATGCCGAGAGCCCTGATCTGCAACCAGCAGGATTACCCAAGTAGTTCTATGTAGGTAATACGACGGAAGATGTAGTTTACAAGTGCCTAAATAAATATCTTATTGAATAAAATAGGAAATTTCAGTAGCCTCTGTACATTGTCACGTATACGGGGTAGGCGTGACTAATAATTGTGGGTTCTGGATTTGATGATTGGATTTATTGGTGCTTCTTTACAATTACAGTTGTTTACAACAGTTCAAACATTGAACGTCTGGTTGGAGTATCTCTACGAGGAACCTCTCATTGTTTTCTGAATCTCGATCTAGTCTCTAATATCTCGAATTCTGGATCGCGTTGTCTACACTCTTTGTTATAACTGCTATGCGGCACGCATGGATGTTACCACGTCCAAAAGTTAATTGTCCCCGGAATCTTGTGTTTAGTAAATTGTTACCTAGCAATGACTCGTTCGCTGCTATCTGTTATAGCGGAAACTAGTGTTTACTTAGCCGCTGCTTGTCAACGGACATCTGACTCTGGCTCCACTATTCCGGCTTTCAGGCGTCATGTCACTATATATACATTCCTCCTGCTATTTTCAAGCATATGTAGCAAAGAAACAATACTCCCTTTTTTACGTACGTATATGGCTGATATCATTATACAGATCAGCTGCAGAACTTACTACAATATAATAACTTGAAGCTCCACTGAAAAATGTATCTTTTCAGAAGGCCTATGCAGGATGCTGTATAAACTTTCTTTGTTAGTCAAGATTGTTATGAAATTTACTCTGATGTGGTCGACATCATACATTTTTGGGCATCAATCTGTTTCGTTAGTGAATTTTGCAGAATTAATAACAGATTTTCTCTTTTCTCACATTTGTATGTATGGATTGCCCACATGTATGATATTGTACAGAAATGATATTATAGCATAAATGTGTATGAATCAAACAAAAAACAAACTCCGTGATTTTAGTCGACAAGCGAACTAAGAATTGCGCCACTTTTTAATTTAGCAGGCCTCTAAAATTCACTAGTTCTTCTGAATAAATTTTTATATTTGTATTTCTTCTGGTAAAGGATGATTTCCTCTGGAAACAGATATTCTGTAACAAACAGTTTCACTGACCAACAAATTTCATGGAGCTGAGCCCCTCTTGAGAAGCCGCCAATTGTGCAGCTACTCAAGAACTTCCCAGAATTTTGTGGAACTCGAAGGGTCATTACCGTGTTCACAAGAGCCCTCCGCTTGGCCCTATTCTAAGATCAATCGAATACATACCATTTATTCTATGTCTCTGTAATCCATTTTAATATTATTCACCCACCTACCTCTTGGTCTTCATATTGGTCTCTTTCCTTCTGGCTTTCCCACGAATACCTTATATGCATTTCTTTTCTCCCCCATTCATGCTACATGTCCTGCCCATCTCATCCTCCTCGACTCAGTCACTCTAATTATATTTTGGGAAAAGTACAAGTTATGAAGCTCCTCATTATGCAGTTTTCACCTGTTTTCGGTCCAAGTATTATCCTCAACACACTGTTCTCGAACACCCTTAGTCTGTGTTCCTGCATTAATGTCAGAGATCAAATTTCACTCCCATACAGAACCACAGACAAAATGATAGTTTTGTATGTTCTGATTTCTGTATTTTTAGAAAGCAGACGAACGATTCTGGAATGAATGGTAACAAACATTACCCGAATTCAATATCCTCTTAATTTCATTCTGAGTCAATTTTTGGTATTTACTGACGTTCCAAAAAATTTAATTCTGCCACATATTGAAAGGAATTTTTTAACTATCCGAATATCACGATTTTGCCCTGCATTCTGGTGACAAGACAGCAACATCTGCGTAGTTTTCTCTGCATTTACTTCTAGACCAGCCTCCTTACTAATGTCAAAGCTTCTGTTTCTCTTCGTGATGTCTACGTTACCTCTCAGTAGACTCACATCCTCAGCGTAGACCAGCAGCGGATGTGTTCATTTAATTCCAGTTCCAACATGTTCTCCGTTATTAACATTCTCAGTGTATGTTATGTTTCAGTGGGTATTTCTTTGGTTTTTATAATTCACATTTTATTCAATGGTCCAATATTACGTGTAGTGAAAAATACGACGCATTGACAGGACATTTTTATATCTATTAACTCTCATTTCTCTTCCACTGAGCACCATATCATCAGCTGTGTTAAATATCCTTCAGTATTTCGATCTTAAATCCGGTATGGGGGAAAATTTTAAGAGTTAAAAGACATCTATTCTTTTACCGCAGTTAAAAATAGTCCCTTACGAGCAGTGGTTAAGGATCGTTTTTCCTACTCAGATCTTCCTGATTTTGATTATAGGATTGGGGATTGGCTGGCTCAGGTGTTACTTGTTGCAGATTTTGGGTTAGTATAGTAAAGCAAACCACAATCCCTGCAATCCCATATATTTCTCAGTTCATCATCACATTACTTTTACCATTGTATGCATAGCAAGCCTGTCAGGTAGAGTTTCTGGGCACGGGTACTTGATCAGTCACTGAATCAGGCCTCTTTAAATTTATCCTTACTTTTACTTAGTCGGGTTAATTTTGGGTAAGGAAATGGAAGTGAGGAACATATCTAACTTTCCAGGCACGTCATACGTCCATTTTTAACTGGGGTACAAGTGTTTTTTTTCAAACTTAAGGAAAACAGAATTCTCACATAGTGATACGTTTTAAGCACAGATTACAATAAATTACTAACTCCTTGGCTTATTTCCAGTTGACTGGACCCCGACATCGAATATGTTTTTCATTTCTATATTGATATAACTAAATCATCTTTCAAAATGCATGATTCTTCGTACTGAGTTTCTTTTCCTTAGGAAAACAAAATTCTCTTCTCCAGATTTATTTCCTGTTGCTGGAGTCAGCTTTCTTTACTCCGCTGTCTATTCCGTCAGAATCGCTAGTTTTATGACTTTCTCCATTTAGTTTCTTACATCAGGTGTTTCTATAGTATTTTCATTTAAATTTCCAAGAATATTGTTAGCTAGAATAGCGTGATAAATGCTTCTTGAAACAGTATCGCAATCTATACTGTTCGAAGTAGAAAAATCAAGATCACAATTTTTAATACTAAATTTGAGTAGCCCGTTACAATGGTTAATGATTTGTTTTGCATGAGCAAACTTGAATATACAAAAAAAAAAAACTAAGTGGTTTTGGTCCGCAAGCGAGCTACACCGACCGAGCGACCGCCGCTTGTCGGCGAAGTTAGTGCCAAATTTAGCGCATAGAGGGTGTCGGTGGTCAGCGAAACGGATCCCCACGGCCGTTAATTTCGGTTTTCTAGACCGAATTTTGAATATACAACTTGTTTTATTGCTCGTTGAATGTTGATGTTCTAGGTGGTCATTGATTTACAAATGTCACTTCTACAACACGTCATAATATGTTGTAGAAGTGAGATCTAATAGCCTGTGACGATGTTACATCGGTACAAATATTATGTTTTGGACATTATCTGTCGTCTTATCTCCATCTAAAAACCGTCCTGTTTATTTTTCAAAAAGGGACTTGCTCTGTGTGTTGGGCCCAACTCAGTACGTTTTACCTGAAGACGGAGACAGTATCCAGTCTCCGAAATGCTGTGTTTTGAAAAATAAACAGGACGATGTTTAAGATAAAGACAAGACGATGGGTAATGTCCAAAAGGATAATATTTGTGTGTTGTAGAAGTGACATTTATACAAGAATGACAAAGTGACACATCAGCAATCTAGGAACACAACAAGAAGTTCCACTTTCAAGACTGCCCACGAAAATTAAATCATTACAATTTTTAGTCTCTTATTTTGGTATGTTACTAAGGTAAATTCGTATCAACTGCTGATATTGGGATGTGATAGGTTGATGATAATGATGAATCTCAGGGTAGGTTGAAATGATTGTGGCTCTCCTTAGACCACTAACCTAAGGCCGCGACATAGCTTATGCGGTTAGTCGCTGGCTTCCCACCGCGGCGTCCCGGGTTCGATCCCGGGTCTGGTCAAGTTGGATTTGTGGTGGAAAAACTGGCGCTGGGGCAGGTTTTCTCCGAGTACTTCGGTTTCCCCTGCCAATCTTCATTCCACCAATTGCTCCACAATCACCCTCACCTATCATCTGGGGCTGGTACAATAGGCCAGAAGTGGCCGCTGTACAAGGGACTTAGTCCCACCCCACTAGCAATAAAAAAGTTAGTCCACTATCCAAGCATTCGCCTGGATGGAGGGAAGACAAAAAGGCTTCCGCTAGGATTGACTTCGACAACGTGACTGATCGCAACAAATTTTCAATTACAGTCTGACCCATAAATTCTGTGACAACACTTTCACTGAATGACAGGACCTGCCATATATTACAAATACGTAGTAAAACAAACAATGCGTGCTTATAGAATTTTAATAGGGAAACATCTTAGAATATGGCTACTAGGAAGAGTGGAAGGATGGGAATATAATGCTTCATTTTTGTTATTGGTTTGGCTTGCTAATCATAGGCTCATATATTCTTTTTCTTTTCAGTGGTTCTTCAAGCCCATTCATGGCCTGGCCTCTTATTCAGTTCCTTAATTATATTTCGCAGACGGTAGGACTTCCTGTACGAGTGATCAGTTCGTCGCAAGGTCGCTACCTAAACAGAGAACAACAGAAATACTGAATAAAGGCACACACAACAAACATCCATGCCTCTAGTTAGGCTGGAACCCACGATCCTAGTGTCCGAGCAAGGGAAGACATGTCATGTCTTAGATCGTGCGGCTGCTGTGACCGGCCTATATATTTTTCTAGCGTCATGGAACTAACAGTTAAAGCCCTGTTAGAAAATTATAACCGTTTTATAATTCATCTCAAAACGTTTAACTTGTTAATAAAATTCATTTGACTCATCTTATATCGAACTGACATTCTTTTTAAAGTCGCAATCTTGCGATAGTATTGTTGTCAACTCTGCAGAAGCTATCATGATGAATGTCTTGAGCTCTTCGATCGTCGCCCGGTCAGCAACTGACGACACAGATCTCGTGGTTACAATCCCCAGAAGAAAAAGCGCCGCTGGTGTGAGGTATGATGATCTGTGGGGGTGAGGCATTTCGTAGGGCGTTCACTCCGAAGTCATCGATTAGGAAGGGTTTGATCCAGGTACTTCGTTATAGACATCTGACTTGACATGTTGAAAGATAAGATTTTGCACGTCTACCTCCAGCTGTAGCACTAGCCATTCTTGCAGCAAGTCGAGAAAGACAATTTCCGTCACTATGGATTCAGCGAAGAATCGAGGGCCGTAAACTTTTTCTTCCGATGTCAGTAAACGCATTAACCTTGAAAATGTTCCTGGGAACTACATTCAGATTTCTTCTATTTCAGCCTCCAGATGATCATTTCCTTTACCTATCTCTGACTTTATTCAAGTATAACACATCAAAGTTCCACAGAAATGTTGTGACCTACGTGTGTGGAGGGCACCATATATAAAATATTCTCTTTTTAGTGGTGGCTGCTACTGCCTCCAACCATTTTATAATGGGCTGTGGGCATTATTTCTGCTGCTGCTACCTTTAACCGCCAACTTGTTTTTATGCCCCTTTTCGAGGGTTCCAGTGCTTTGCACACGGTGGATACAGCTCGTTTCCCTCTTTGTCATTTTGGGAATGAAGGATTTTTAAAGCCGTTGTTATGAAAAACAGCCTCTATCTAAGCCGAGACAAAATTATCAGCTGTTGAATCTAATGCCCCCCCCCCACACACACACACACTGTGGTTGCTAATGGGACATTACTTCTGATACTACGATACCACTAAAATCTGAATAATTGCAGAATACTCGTACATACCTGCCTAAACTTAATGAAATCTGCTTGGTTACGAGCGAGATCACTTTCCTTAGGATTTCCTAACGTCTGAAGGAAGGCATCTCAATGCTTCGTCCCGTCTTGCTTTTGATTTAGTTCCCACGGGGCTTAACTTGGAATAGGAGATAACTGGGAATCTTCGTCCTCCTGCTATGTACTTTGATGTTCGTCAGTCATTTTTTCGGAGCCTCACCCTTGGACGTCTGTACTCTAACAGTTACCGACGCAAGATTCTACGTCTCTCCCAAAATTCCGCGAGTTTTCTCCGTCAGCATTATGCGAAGGTCAGCAGGATGCCTGCGTGGACTTTGTTTTATCACGCTCATATTTGTTATCGACCTCTGCCAGTGATCTTTGCTGATTAAGCTATTTTAATTTACTACAGAACACTGATAGACGCGCTGTATACATATCTGCATGTAAATAATTCATTATTCAACCACAGATAGAGGCTCGTTCATACAAAAGCAAGAAGAAATCTATTTAAAGGGGATGTATGTCGTTTACATGAATATACATTTTAAAAACTGCTCTGTATTGCTTCCAGTTAGTGCATAACTTGTGTCTGATTTTAACAGAATACGTAATGTGCAGGCAGGTCAACTCCTTCATACACACATCACTAAATATGTTACTCCAGCTGTGTCATCAACTTTGAGCGATTATTACGTTAAACTCCGTTCTCTAACTTAGGTATATGAGGTACATGAGAGCAACTCTGAGGCATGTAAAATAGCAGTGTTGCTATTTACGTACATACGAGTAAATATTGTACTTTCAAAATTATGAATAATTCTAGGTCTGTGTGAGAAGATAATTAATTCACATATCATTCCCGATTTGTGGGTTTCACAACAGGGAGTAAAAAAAGTTATGTTTTTTTGCGATATCAATCCGTACAGTCCGGTATAAGTTCACCGACGTTTCGGGAAGACTTACTGTCACCATTCTCAGCGTTGATGAATAATATTGTAACGTGTCGGGTGTCCAGAAGAGACGCTCCTAGGGAAACGCTAGAATGGACCGTTACATAGGAAGTAACAATAGCGGCACTGTAACCCCAACAGTGAGCCGTTGTACCGAGAACATCGAATCTCCACGGTTACGAGAATACGCGAAGGTTCCCACAGAGACAACGCGATAACAATGGGTTATTGCGTAGGAAACGCGGAACCAACAATGCAACGTCTCCACCGCTATAACAGAGGGTTCGTTACCTAGCAGCGGCCAAGGATAAATAGCCCAGCTTCGACACGAAGCCGGTCAGTCTCGGAATAGTCTTCGGAGAAGACAGGAGTCGCGGAACAGCCTCCAAAGAAGAAACATCGGAATATCCGTCTGAGTCCAGTATCCCCGGAATATTGTAATCGGTTATTGTAAGACTGAAAGTGTGATGCCNGTCGAATACCTCCACCGTGACCCTGCGAGTCGTAGGAGGCGACGAAAATGGAAGTCTCAAATCTGAGACAGTAAAATATGGTCCCGTGCCCCAATAGACTCAGATTCTAGAAAGACCGAACTGGCAAGGTCCAGCAGCATACGCAAAAGACAGATCCGTTATCTCGTCAGAGAGGGCGCCCCACAAAAATAAGACCGTAAATGTCAAACGGTAGTAATTAATATCTGGTCATGAGCCCCACATGGGGCTCGACATCAAGACTTACTCACTGACTGACCGTCAGTTGCAATGTGACTTTGACTTTGACTTATTGTTACTATTTGGTGGGGTGGGACTGAGTCCACTTGGTACTGCGGCCACTTCTGGCCTATTGTACCAGCCCCAGATGATAGGTGAGGGTGATTGTGGAGCAGTTGGTGGAATGAAGATTGGCAGGGGAAACCAAAGTACTCGGAGAAAACCTGCTCCAGCGCCACTTTGTCCACCCCAAATCCCACTTGACCAGACCCGGGATCGAACTCGGGCCGCCGCGGTGGGAAACCAGCGACTAGCCGCTTGAGCTATGGGCCGCATATATGTACCTATATTTATGTATTAATTCAATGCAGCTACAGATGGGAATTGCTTATTTCGAGGGTTCCTACATTTAGAAGCACTCAGAATAATGCGCGACTTCGTGTTAATGGTTACGGGATTGACCCCCGGCAGCAGTGAATAGATAAAAATATAATGATGAAGGCAGTGCATTCCTACGAAACGTACACAGATTTCTAACGGTCTACAAGAGATCACATCTCAAAGGATATCGTTATACAAAGTCACTCACTTCCATGAGAACCTCAGATCTAACAAAGCTAATTTTCTTCTTTTCGTTTCATGCTTTTGTTACAAATACAATAAACCTCAAGAATCAGAAACATGGGAAAGCGTGGATAATTTAATGATCCGTGATTCAATATCTGATTCAGTGATGATAAAACATAATAAATTTTATATTTATACAGCAGCCTTTATTACAAATACATACATATCTGACTGACCTACTAAGATCGAGAATGCTGACTAGAATTTCTATATTTGTTTAATATCATTTTAATATTTGACTTAGACATTCAAGATCGTTTCAAGTATATAGCTTCAAATTTGACTTAAGATTGAAGAGACGCCTAAAAATTCTGCTTCCCTTCAGTTATTCGGACTCCGACGAATTTTATGATCGCGATAATTTCAGTTGTCTATAAATCAACAGTATTGTTGGCGTCGTATTATACAGCGCCGCCGTCTCTGGATGCAACAGCGTCTGTTTCAATAGTTCTCTTTTATATCTCTCGAACGATACCAATGCGGCTTATATTAGACGGGCACTTCAACATGACAAAGAATATGTGAACTGACGGATAAGTTGTTCCACGATTTGACGCCGTGAAATCTGGGAGTTCACCGATGTTAAGGATTAAGGCACTGTATGTCCATACTCGCTCTGCTTTTTCCTTACTTACTGCTGGTTGTTTGTTTGGCTTATTCATCAACATTATATTTAAGCATCCTGTTACACTCACACAATATATATGAGACAAACTCCGTCTTAAGTGCAACAATTTAATTGTAGTTTTCTTCTTCCCTTCCTCCACACTACATGTTTCGGCCCTAAATGGCCATCATCAGGTGTGTATTCTTACGTAGCTGCTACACTGCCCGTAGTTTAAAATTTAAAATAACCAGTCTTTCTAATTGTATGTATGTATAAAATCTTTGTTAACCTACACGCGTCAATTTGATTTCTAAAATTGGCACTTTTTTAAACTTCAATTCAAATTAAAATGTCTATAAATTTTCTGTTCTTTTCCTTTTTCCAAATTTTTAAAAATTAAAATATTCTCGGGGTACACGCCCTATGTCTATAGTGCTGCAGCGGCTACTTCTTGTTTTATCGCTGTTCAGGTATGTTCTGTGTAGGCTCTCTGTGCGTGTGCCGCTGCCTATCTTTAATACGTATTCGACCATTTAGGGCCGAAACATGTAGTGTGGAGGAAGGGAAGAAGAAAACTACAATTAAATTGTTGCACTTAAGACGGAGTTTGTCTCATATATATTGTGTGAGTGTAACAGGATGCTTAAATATAATGTTGATGAATAAGCCAAACAAACAACCAGCAGTAAGTAAGGAAAAAGCAGAGCGAGTATGGACATACAGTGCCTTAATCCTTAACATCGGTGAACTCCCAGATTTCACGGCGTCAAATCGTGGAACAACTTATCCGTCAGTTCACATATTCTTTGTCATGTTGAAGTGCCCGTCTAATATAAGCCGCATTGGTATCGTTCGAGAGATATAAAAGAGAACTATTGAAACAGACGCTGTTGCATCCAGAGACGGCGGCGCTGTATAATACGACGCCAACAATACTGTTGATTTATAGACAACTGAAATTATCGCGATCATAAAATTCGTCGGAGTCCGAATAACTGAAGGGAAGCAGAATTTTTAGGCGTCTCTTCAATCTTAAGTCAAATTTGAAGCTATATACTTGAAACGATCTTGAATGTCTAAGTCAAATATTAAAATGATATTAAACAAATATAGAAATTCTAGTCAGCATTCTCGATCTTAGTAGGTCAGTCAGATATGTATGTATTTGTAATAAAGGCTGCTGTATAAATATAAAATTTATTATGTTTTATCATCACTGAATCAGATATTGAATCACGGATCATTAAATTATCCACGCTTTCCCANAATTATGACATGGCGAGCGAGTATTTTGTACTTCAATTTTATGGCTTCATGTCACTCACAAGTTAGTTTTATGTTACATACATTATTAACATTACAGAATCCACATATTCCTGCCAGTTTTAATATGTATTTTGTAATCAACAAGTGTGCAACGCCGGTCAAAGTTTGATACTTCTCTGCCCATTATCCCCGTAACCGTTCAACTTTGGACATAGGTGTTTTTGGTTATATCGGCATACTTTAACATAAGGAACACCCTCCCGAAATTTGGTCCATTCCTCCTGGGACACTCTGTATATATATATATATATCTGATTCTCAGAAGACTGTGTGTATTGTGACAATTTTTATGACCTATCTTAGTTTAGAAGAGATGGGTTACGAAAATGAAAACAATTTAAGTATTGAAGAAAGCAGTCTTCTGGGATGTGGCCCCGTGTAGATATTGTGTTAATCGACGTTTCGGAGGAACGTCGGTTAACACAATAAATACATGGTGCCACATTCCAGAAGACTGCTTTCTTCATAGTGATCGCTGTGAAAACCTCAAATCTTACAACTTAAGTAATTATTTGATAATATTTACGATTTTTAAATGAGCTCTTGGCCAGAACTGTGTTCAAAAACTTTGTATGAAAATCCTCTTTTAGTGTCGGTTCGAGTTTTCTCTCGCAGTGTTTATAGCGCCATGATGGTATTAAGGGAACATTTATTTCAATTTGTAAACCTCGGGCCTGTGGGAGCACGGCTGAAAATTCCACTGCTGTCAGTTTAAGTTTTATTACGTTAGGATAGATGCGTTTTGCTACACCGACTTATTTCATTCTGGTTAAAACTTTCGCAGTAAACGAAAATGGATGCAAACATTTTGACAGCTTGTAAAGACTCTCTTTACAAATAAATAATTGGTTTCACCTGCGGGTAGCTGTTTCTGTTAAAACTAGGTCAGCATTAGGAGAATACCACATTGTAACTGAAATCCACCGAGAACCACTGTATAACTATCCCACAGCATTAACGTAACAGTGAACCCTTCAACACTTAAATCATTTCAGTTAACATTTGAACAAGATTAGTGGCTGCTTTTAGAGACTGATTTCCAACGTAAATATTACATAAGCTTTAAAGCCTTTGTTAAAGTGTGTAAAAGGAACTAGGGAGGAACTGAAATGGCACTAATGCACAAAAGACGGTATTTCAAATGCATGTTTAACCAGAAAGGATCGATTTTAATGCATGTGTGGTAAATACATGCCTCATGCAATTCTGTGTTAACACAGCTGCAGTCCCGTACTATTTCCCCCGTGGTGTGTGTAGTGTTGCATCGTGAAGGGGATGAGGGGCACTTCCTCTTGCTTCTAACCATACACGCGTCAGCAAGCATTAAAATTTCATGTTGATGCGAACCTAAATATTAGAACTGGAGAGAGATCCTCAGTATGAGTTCCATGACAGTATGAGGATAGGAGCGCCAAACATAGTTGATAAGGGCTTTATTGCGCGCGAGTAAACTAAAGCGCTGGCATGAAATTTGGGATTACATTAGCTGAAAGTCATATGAAAATAAAGGCAGAGGATGTAATTTATCATCCACTTTATTCAATTATATTTCTATACATATACACAGTATACACATATTCAACTGTAATAGACTAGGCCTACTGGCCTCTTTCGGTTCAGAATTAGCTTCTGAAATAGTAGATCCTTTAGAAGTCAGAAAAAAGAGATCGACTCGTCGCATGGCCTGTACAAACAGATGAGGCCGCGCAAGAGTAAAATTGGATTATCGTCGTCCATAGAGGGATTCTAAACTATTGTCCAATTTTTTTGGACTCTCCAAAGCCGTGTGTATGTCTTTAGTTGATTGTATTACTACAGTGATGCTTGTGTTTTAGAGCAGTTGAAATTGTATGCCTTACTTAAGAGGAGATAACACCTCGATGTATTAATCTTTTTCAACTTTAAACTTCGCTCTAAATTCTATCTCTTTTGTAAATAATTGGTCTTTCAGTTCCTGTTCGGAAAATTAGAGGATTTTCTATGTTAAATGTCTGCTTTTCTAGTGAAAATTGTCCTTCTGCTAGATGCGATTCTGTTTGTTAAATGTTGGTTGTGGGGACATTGACGTATTCCAGTAAATACATGAAATAATCTGCCTATTCTCCTAGCAGTAGCACAAACTAGTCTCGGTATTTCCCCGTATCCTAGGAAATATCTCAATTTTGTCACAATCCCAGGGCCTTGCATACCGCAGAAATATTGGGAGAATAAACTGAACTAGAGTCGAATCCATAAATATGGCAGAAAAATTAAAAATATCCACGGCCTTTTCTCCAAAAGGCAAGTCTTTTTTAGTTATCAATGTTTCTGCTTCGCTCCTTTTTGGGAGAAGTAGAGTGGGACAGACTGACTTTAACGATCATCTAAGTTCATGGAACCGAACCCTTCTTGAGAAATCACCAGTTGTGTAGCTACTCAAAAAATTCCCATAATTTTATGGAACAAGAAGGCTCATTTTTCTGTTCACATGAGCCCTCCACTGGTCCTTATCGTGAGCCAGATCAATTCAGTCCAAACCGCCTCTTGCTATCCTATTATCAACCCACCTACGCCTTCATCATCCTAGTGGTCTCTTTCCTTCTGGCTTTCCCACAAATATCTTATATACATTCCTCTTTTCCCCCTGTCGTGCTATATGCCCTGCCCATATCATCCTCCTTGACTTCATCATTCTAATTAACTTGGCAAAGTGTACAAGTTATGAAGCTCCTCAATATGCAACTTTCTCCAACCTCCCGTCACTTCATCTCTCTTCGGTCCAATATTCTCCTCAACAGCCTGTTCTCAAACACCCTCAGTCTATGTACTTCTCTTAATGTCAGATACAAAGGTTCACACCCATACAGAACCACAAAAAAATTATAGTTTTGTATATTTTAATTTTTACATATTTTGACAGCAGACGAGGAGACAAAAAGTTCTGGATTGAATGGTAGCAAGCATTAACCGAATTCACCTTTCTCTTAATTTACTGATGAATGAAATTTTGATTTTTACTGTCTTCAAAAATATTTGAACTATGACACATATTCAGAGGTTCTGTTAATTATCTTTATGTCAAAATTTTGCCCTGCATTCTGCTGTCGAAATTACTACAGTCAGTATTATTACCCTTCTTGTAAATTGGTACAATATTAGACTCCTTCCACTAATCAGGCAATTCTTCATTATTCCAATGAGAATTAATGATTTTATGGATCTCAGACCGTAACGTCTTACGTCCTGCTTTAATCAGTTCTGCCGGAATTTGACCACTACCTGGCGATTTATAGCGTTTCAATTTTGCGACAGCATTTTCAACCTCAAAAGGGCAGGGTTCAGGTATTAACGGCTCAACTATACGGATTTCTGCCTAACATCATTGACCCTATGTACATTCAATAACTCTGAGTAATTTCTCCACCTATTCAAAATGTTGTGGGAATCTTGCAATCAGATCACAAATCTCCCTCTTACGTTTATTTATTCTTCTCTGCAGGCCTCTTTGTTGTTACTATGTTTTGCAAGCTCATTAATTTTGTCTTTCAGATATTCCTTCTTTTGTTCCTGAAATTTCTGCTGGTTTCACGTCTTATATTGTTCAGATTATCCCCGTTTATTTTGCTTCGATCCTGTAACCATTGCAATTTGTCTTGTTTCCTATGGTCTAATAATTTTGAGCATCCTCCGTCGATCCATGGCTTATTGTTCTTCAGTTCACAATAATTTAAGACCCTCTTTGGCTGATATGTTATTGTTCTCCGTAATAGTTTCTTGAGTTTTATTAATATTCACTTCAGGGTCTAAGTTTGCCAAAGCTACAAACCTAATTAATATTTCAATATACTGTTCTGTATCCTCTACTTCTTTTACATTCTTGAGATTGAACCTCTCCATATAAACGCTGTCCTTTTTTTATGCTTGCTCACTGCCAATTTCTCTCTCATTGTTGCCACCGACAGATAATGCTCAGTATCACAGTCTCCTGCTTTGAAAATCAGATATCAGGTTCACTTGAATGCTGTCTCCTGTTTATCAAAATTTGGTCAATTTAATTGTGAGTCTTTACAGCAAGAGATGTCCAAGTAACTTTACGAATGGTACGATAAGGGAACGCTTAGAATTTTTAACTGTGGCAAAGTTTGCAATTTTAACTCTATTACCAATTTCATGCAAACTCTCATTCCCAGTTTTTGGATTGAAAATGTCTTCCATATTTACTTTGAAATTAAAATATGCTTACAAAATTTTCATGCGTTATTTAGGGAATTTATCAGATACACGTTCTGGTTCTTCATATCATCAGTTTTGTTCTCTGTTGGGGTATGAACATTGAGAATGATGATATCACACCAGCGTCTTCTAAATGTTATGTATGACATCCCACCATTAACAAGCCCTACCCTCTTAACTGCTGATACGATTCTCTTATGTACGAAAAAACCTGTACCTAATTCATGATTCTTATTCCCCTTTCCATAGAAAAATGTGAATTCGTCTGCTGGTCCCCATCTGACCTCCTGTACTCCCACTAAATCTAACATATTTAGAATTTTCTTTTTCGCAACTGTCATGCACTGACCTGTCCTATATAGACTTCTTGCATTCCACGTACCAAAGCTCATGCTTATTTTCTTTTGTTTACTTTATTTATCCAAAGAATCCGTCAAAGTCCGCGGCACTTTATGACATTTCGTAAGACGCTTAGTTTTTAAGATGAGCTGTCAGCCCAAGGCCCAACCCGCAAGCTGGAGACTACTCCTTGTCGGCTGTCCGTGACTGTTTATTCAATGTATTCACAGCTGTCCTCCATATCTGCAGCGCGTCTTCTCCATCCTCAGCCTGAGGACGCGCCTTGCCCTAGCGACAAGGGACCTACCGAAAATGGAACTTTAGCGATTATATAGATTAGTATTATTATTATATACATATATTATATATATAAATGAAATTTGTGACAAACAAAACACTTTACCTTTCAGAAATGTTAAAAAAATGTCAAACCTTTTGTTGTGTCTCGTATTTGGGTACATCCGTTTCCACATTTGTGTAGGCTTGTGATTATGAATCACGTTTCTTAGTGTTGCTCCCACTGTTTATAAGACATGATACATTTCGCCCAAGAGTTGGACCCTGAGCGTGTTTCATGCATAAATTATAAGGTGCTGTTTGTTGCAACAGTTCTGTGATCCGAGGCTTAAGCACGTGGTACAAATTCCACGCATTATACGGATGCTTAGGGCCTTGACAAAACAAACAACTGAAACAAATTAGTAATTGGTTGGACTGCTAACCAAAATCGAATTTAGTAATTGGCTCACTCACTTAAATACTGCCGAAGTAAATGAATTGGCACAGGACAATCTATGAACGGTAACATAATCAAGAATCAAACTTTACCGAACGTGATTCCCATTTTGAATTTTCTTTGGAAGTTTAACTCTACCGAATGAGGTTTTCGTATTTTTCTAGATTGCCTCAACCAGATACTGAGATATTATCCGAATATAAGCCATGACAATTTAATTCCATATAATTTTCAATCCGTTCACATGTAACAGTAGCATTAAACTGAAAAGCTCGTACACCTCATTCATGCTACATCCCCTGCCCATCTGATCCTCCTTAACTTGATCATTCTAATCATACGTGGAGAAGAGTACAACTTTGAAAGCTCCTGTTATGCAATGTGTATAGGATTAATACACTGAAAAGCGGCCAAGGTCTAAAGGCTGTAGAGCCATAGAGAGAGAGAGAGTGTGTTCAATAAATCCGATTACCAATTCAAACCCCGTCTATAGTCACTCTAAAATTCAATGAAAATTCCACCATTTGAACCCGAATGAGGCTCTGTGTACCGAAACGTGTTCTACACAGTGTCTGTGGTGATTATAGCAGCAACGTGTGCAGTTGCATTAGATCGCCTTGCGTATGCATATACCTTGAAATGAGTAATTGTAAGACTGTGTTCTATCTGACCCTTACCATATAATGTTGGCTTTATCTCATGTCATACAATTTTTTCACTTTTATGCAGAACCCTAGAGTAACATGGAAACAAAGCGGAACATAATCATTGTTGACATAATGATGTATTCCGTGATGATCACTCCCTCCGGTTACACTTGTTCAATATTTACACGACTGCCAGCTTAGCCCTCTTGCGTGGACAAAGGGAATTTCTTCTGGGATGTGGCACCGTGCAGATGTGGTGTTAACCGACGTTTCGGAGGAACATATCGCCTCCATCTTCAGGGTAGAAGGGAAAATAAGAAAATCCGCAAGCGAAGAGACAGTGAGGACAGGTGCAAGCAGACCGGTTAACACCACATCTGCACCGAGCCACACCCCAGAAGACTGCTTTCTTCATAGTCACCGCCGTGAAAACCTCAAATATTACAAAGGGAATTTAGTTTGCGAAAATGTCATGAACGCTGTAAGGTTCAGAAACCGAAATTCAGATTTCCAAGAGAAGTTATTGACCACTGACCCTGAAGATCTGAATGAGGTTGGTCGGAGTCAGTAACAAAAATCTGCAATTAACCAACGATTTCATAATACGTGCCTTGTGGGTGGTGAGTATTACGATGAAAATTACACAACATATTCTCTTTAAAAATACACCGAAAAATTTGTTCAAGATTGGTATATTGAATCAAGTTCTTCACACTTCTTTCAGCCCTGTTACAGGGGTATGCGTTTGCCATGTCTGTGATTGAGGTTAGCTCTTTCTAAGCTACCCAACTGAAGAGGTATCTTCCCCCACCTCACCTGAGGACAGAAACAGATGCAGTTTCCGAAACGTTGTTTTCTAGTTTCCAGAATACTGGGCGAAGTAAAAAGTCCAAAGACCCAGTAATTCTGAGTGTTATACACCATCGTCATAACTCTTCAGAATCTGTAAAATTCTAGGATTGGAAAAGAACTCATTTCTGTGTTTTGCATAGTGAACAACGCGGAAGCTAGTGTACAATGTTGCTTAAAATTTATCCGTTGTGTACTAGTTGCGAAAATGTTAACTTTGTAACCTACAGACGGGGAGCATGAAGAGTACTGCATTCTGCTATGTGACGCCGTGTAGCCTGGCAGAATGTTATCAAGGTTTCGGAGAAACATACTTCTTCCATCGTCAGGGTCGAAGAATAATGCAACACGAAATAAGCGAGATATGCACAAGTAAAAACCTCCAAAATCGTGTTTTCTGCTTGTTGTTATTGGTTTATTCTTAGACTCTAGAGATCGAGGCAATTTATTCCTTCGAAACATCGGTAAACTTCCGCCATGTTACACGGCGTGACACCCAAGAAGTTAGTACCCTTTTTATATATTAATTCGAAAATGTCAGCTAAAGAAATGCTTACATAAATATTTAGTAATAAGTGTGTTACAGTGAAATGACGGCAAAGGAAATGTTTTTATTGTTGTTATTATTATTTACTGGTGCCCATCCAGACTCCTATCTAATGGGTTCTTGGGGTAAAGCGGCCGGGGCGAGAAGCTGACCACTCACCTCCAACTAGTGCCGAGATTAAGAATACGTGGATCTATGTATGAATTCCCCCATACGCCTTCATGGCGTAATGCTTAAATAAGCACAGGGACAATTTTAACTTCTTTGCTCATTATTATTTTTCTTGTTGTCCCTATGCTTTTCATTGTTGTGCAAGGCAGACAGTGTTTTTTCCACTGTGTTAGTTCCTAAACCGCAGGAAACAGTAACCGCGCGGTCTAGGGCATGATCTCTCTTCGCTCGCTCAAACGCTGGGATTGTGGGCTCGAATCTCACTCAAGGTATGGAGGTTTGGCGTGTGTATACTTCTATTCTGCTTGTGTTGTTGTGTGTTTAGGTGGCCGCCTTGCGGCGAGCTGATCACTCGTCCAAGCAGTCCTACCGTCTGTGAAGAAATGATTACGGAAATGAATAAGAGGCCTGCCCTGAATGAACTGGAAGAGCCATGAGAAAATTTTTTAAACCGGCTGTTTTCTTTAACCTTTCCTACCTATTGTACTTAATAGTATCCACACTGTGCTGTTTCTATAATTGGTCTTGTAGCTATTGAATTGGAACAAAAATAATAAAAAGTTGAACTGAATTAGTATTATCATGAACATCGCCGTTGCTGTCGGAGATGGAGACCCCCTTGACGAGGAAATCTGACTGGCATGCCGCAAATAGCGCCGGTGAAAATAAAATAAAAGTTTTATTCCGAAAGTATATATGTTTCGAAGTATTTTGGCTAAAACAATTTCACAGCCGAGCTGTTTTCATTTTTTCCTCGTATCCGGGAGTGCAACTGTCCTGACAAGTTTCTCTTGGTATTCCTCAGACCTTGTAGGTGAATTCTAGGGCGGCCTAAATACGGAATCAAATAAATTCGAAGAAATTAACTGAGAATCGAGTGAGTTTACTGCTATAATTCCCCGCGTGCTACTATTAGGGTACACGGGACTAGAAAACGGTCTGGTTAAATTCCATACACGGTAAGCGAATAAAACACACAAAACGTTTTAGTATAGGACTTCATGGAAGGAAGTCCAGCTTAAATTAAGACTGTTTATTAAAATGGTCCTTACAGATAGGGTCAGTAGTGATGTCAAATGGAATATCATTTGGGGTTCTTTCCTTATCTTGTTGCGAAGAATTCCAGAATATCAGACAATACGTGTACTTCCCTAACTAAATGCATTCTTTACAAAGTTAGAAGAGCGTGTTTTGCGAAGGTCATATCTGTCGAACTATCTGGAACCTAGAATAAGAGTATAAACCGTTGGGCGGATTTTTCTTAAATTTCGATGCAGGGACTTTAAGAAATGCAGCATTTCCATACTAAGGGAGAAGGGAGAGACAGTGAGATAAAATTTGGTGCCAAATTCAACTGAAATAATCTTTTAGCTGTATTTGATCATATCTTCCTTAAGAAAACACAATAAATATTCTGTCAAGTGTAAAGAATTTTTGCGCTTAGATTTCAACAACTGACGTCCTGACAGGGGGCCGCATTTAATTTCGTATGCATATAGTTTAATCTTACCCACACATGCTTCACGTGCATATGGGCAAAATTATGACGAGTTAGTATTATTAAGGTTCATATTTGTTTCAGTAACAATTGGAAGATTTCTAAGGGTTTTGGTGAAAATCAAAAGGTGCCTCATGTAAAACATTTTGGAATCACTACAGCAAAACGTTAGTGGCATGTCCAATTTTAAGCCATATATAATTCCACTTTACAAAGTAAAGTCCATAAATCATAAGTAAACCTTTAATATGTAATCATTAACAGTTAATCAAATTTCATAAACAAATTGCAAGGGAGCGTAAGAAATTGCAAAGAATAACTGAGAAAAATTTTATTACATTGTGGAGTGCACCCTGTCTATTGTTATTGCAGCTGAAATGCGTTTTACTTTGCTAGCAAGTCCTGAGCACCTGATTTTATATGCTTGATATTGTACGTTACATATTTAGTTTAAATTCCATTTTCTAGTAACCGTTCGCCGATCACCGTGACCGCGCAGTATAAAGCATTAGCGTCTTCTACGGCTTGAATACTGGGATCCTGGTTTCGAATCCCACTCCAGACATGAATATCTATGTGCACGTATTCTGTGTTTGTATTGTTCTATGTGTAGGCAGCAACCTCTCAACGGGTCTGATCCCCCGTCCAAGGAGTCCTACCGACTGTGTATGGATTAAGAAACTGAAAGAGCAGCCAAGGTCCACAAGGGCTGTAGATAGACAGATAGATAGCAAACGTATGATTACTTAGTTCATCTAGTTGTAGGAGTGGGGTGTAAGCGAGTCCTTTGTTACTGCCTATTGTACCTGTCCCTGAAGATCCATCAATATGCAGCATTAGGGAAATCACAATTGACAAGGGAGAAACCGAAATGTTTGGAGATCATCCTGCCTCATGACACTTCACAACAACCCCCACATGGAACCCAGGGACCCGCTGTCAGAAACCGGCGACGAGCTGCCTGACCCATTACACAGCTAGCTAGTACAGTTAACCGACGCACGCTTTTCTGTTACCTGTTTGACAGTTACATGTGGTTCTTAAGTGTCGATATAATGGGAAAGTTAGAATGGCGTCTCTAGTCATTTCTGTCTTGAAGCGAACTTAGGCTGAGTCGTGCAACTCGAGGGGAGCAGAGACCGACCCCTCAGCCAGAGTGCGCTCTCGTTATAAAATATTACTGTGTTGAGGATGAAGGAGACGCCCACCACTTTTGGGGGGAAGCTGCGAATATATTGAATAATCAGTCGCGGACAGCCGACAAGGGGTGGCCATCCAGCTTAGGGGTTGGGCGTGGGGGTAACAACTACTTACCGTAAGAAGATTATGTTACGAAAATGAACACAAAGCCTCGGACCTGGATGGATTCCTTGGATAAGCAACCTAAGCTAATAAAAATAGATATGAGATTTGGCACTTGGAATGTACGAAGTTTGTATAGGGCAGGTTCGCTCAGGGCAGTGGCAGAAGAAATCTTAAAATGTAAGTTAGATTTAGCGGGAGTACAGGAGGTCAGGGCGGTCACGGTAGCCAAGCGGTCTAAGGCATGCACTGTCTTCGCTCGCTCGGAAACCGGGATCGTGGGTTCGAATCCCACTCAGGGCGTGGATGTTTGTGTGCGTTTTTCTGTGCTTGTCTACAGGTAGAGGCCTTCCAACGAGCTGATCACTCGCCCAAGGAGTTCTACCGAATGTGTAAGATCGAGAAAAACCGAAGTGAACAGAGTTCATGGAGGTAGGCCTAGGCCCAAATGAGGGCTGTAGCGCCAATGAAAAAAGAAATATATACTATATAATACTAAAAGGTCGCTGGTGTAATATCATTGTTATGAATGTTGACGCTCTAACAGAAGAAGAAGTTGACGACATAAAGGATAGAATCTATGAAGAACAATAACAAGTATTTAATAAATTCCTGAAGTACCCTATGAAAATATTTTAGGACATTTCAGTGACAAAGTAGGGAGGGAAGATATTTTCAAGCCAATGATTTGGAGTGAGAGTTTGCATGAAATTAGTAATGATAATGGAATTAGAGTTGTAAACTTTGTCACATCAAAAAATCTTACTGTCGAAAGTACAATGTTCCCACATCGTAACATCCATAAATTTACTTGAACATCTGAGGGGAAGATACACAATCAAATAGACCATATTTTGATAGACAGGAGACGGCATTCAAGTATACTTGATGTCCGATCATTCAAGGCAGCAGATTGTGACACTGACCACTACCTGGTGGTGGCAAAGATTAGGGAAAGAGTGGCAGTGAGCAAACAAACAACAAAAACTGACTATAGTAATTATCGGGGCATATCGCTGCTATCAACTTCATATAAAATTTTGTCCAATATTCTTCTTTCAAGGTTAAGTCCATATATAGATGAAATTATTGGGGATCATCAGTGTGGGTTTCGACGTAACAGATCAACTACAGATCAGATCTTCTGCATTCGTCAGATACTGGAGGAAAAATGGGAGTACGATGAAAGAGTACATCAGCTATTCATAGACTTCAAGAAAACCTACGACTCAGTTAGGAGAGAAGTATTGTACAATATCCCGATAGAGTTTGTAATGCCCATGAAACTAATTAGGTTGATTAAAATGTGTTTAAACGAAACATATATTAAAGTCCGTGTAGGTAAACATTTGTCTGATAAATTTCCTATCTAGAATGGTCTAAAACAAGGAGATGCTTTATCGCCACTCTTTTTCAACTT
>NW_019731236.1:1211412-1218561 GCF_002891405.2 Cryptotermes secundus | reverse complement strand
CAGAAGTGGGATCGAACTTTAACACGGGTCCATAGCAGTTACTCCTCTGGTTTGCCGACACGTTACAATATATATATATATATATGCAGGGCAAAATCATGATATAAAGATAGGAAACAGATGTTTTGAAAGTGTGGCACAGTTCAGATATTTCGGAACAACGATAAAAGATCGAAACCTGATTCAGAAGGAATTTAAGAGGAGATTGAACTCGGGTAATGCTTGCTACCATTCAGTCCAGAACCTTTTGTCTCCTCGTCTGCTGTCCAAAAACATAACAATTAGAATATACAAAATTATAATTTTGCCTGTGGTTCTGTATGGGTGTGAAACTTCGTCTCTGACATTAAGGGAGGAACATAAACTGAGGGTGTTTGATAATAGGGTGTTGAGGAGAATATTTGGACCGAAGAGAGATGAAGTGACAGGAGGTTGAAGAAAACTGCACAATGAGGAGCTTCATAACTTGTACTCTTCTCCAAGTATATTTAGAATGTTAAAGTCAAGGAGGATCAGGTGGGCAGGTCATGTAGCACGAATGGGGGAGACGAGGAATGCGTATAGGATATTGGTGGGAAAACCAGAATGAAAAAGACCACTGGGAAGACCATGGCGTAGGTGGGTGAACAATATTAAAATGGATCTTAGAGAGATAGGATGGGATGGTATGGATTGGATTAACTTGGATCAGGATAGGGACCAGTGGAAGGCCCTTGTGAACATGGTAATGAACCTTCGTGTTCCATAAAATGCTGGGAAGTTCTTGAGTAGCTGCAGAATTGGCGGCTCCTCCAGAAGGGCTCAGCTTCATGAGTAGGTAGGTAAGTAATGTCACGTATAAGGGGTTGCCTGACGAATAATTGTGGAGTCTAAATTTGGTGATGGGATTTATTCGACGTTTCTATTATAATTACACTTTGCTATAAGAGCTCACTCACTGAACTCCTTAATCACTGACTGTTGTCTGGATCTCGGTCATGTCTCTAGGCTCTACGAGTAGTCTTCTTGATCTGGATCTCTACCCTGTGGAACTCTCAGTGCGACTGACTCCTGCCTGAGTCTGAGTCTTATGTTACGACCGACGGTCAGTAGGCCAGTTTGTCTCGGAATAAAGCACACATCTGGGGATCACGACCAGATTTTTATTAATATCAAACAGTTGCGGGTTTGTTTCTGTGTTATAAATTCGTTACCGGGAAACTGATAGTGAAGACTAGTGGAAATAGATTGAGAAGATTAGTGTGGAGTGATTATAAATTGTATAAATCATCAATAGTGATGTAATTAATTTTAGTTACGATAATCCAATAAATCGATTCGCCAATTCAAAACCGCGTAAATAGTCACTAATACGAGTATACGTGGCAGTATATAGAACTAAAAATAAAAAGAGGAAATATATATTATTGCAGAAAAGACAATCGATAAATAAACGCACACAGACATCGATGCCTTGGGTTGGATTTGAACCCACGATCCCAGCGTTCGAGTGAGCGAAGTCAGTTCATGCCTCAGGCCGCGCGGTCACTGTGATCGGACGGCTTGGCATGTACCGCACAGAAAACGTCTCGCCCACTATTGTGTGTTCTCTCGTTTCCGGGGAAACAACTTGCCCACAGAGCTGTTCTCTAGCAACGACTGTTTTACTGTTGTCTGTTTACACAGCTGTTACTTGGCAGTGGGTCTGCTGTCAACATTATTATTTTTATTATATAAAGATAGTCAGTCTGTAACTGCATATCTTAAATATATTTTGTAAATAAATATCTGAAATATTAACTAACAGCTAAATTTGAAGCACTGAAAAATCTTGAATTTCAATCACTGACATTTATAGAATGTCTGCACAGGGATATGCAGTAGACTAACACAAATGTAGATATGAATTAAGAACAAAAACATTTGTAGCATGCTCGTTTATACAATACATTTTTCATGACTGGAATACACAGTTCTGCTTCTAGATTTATGTTCATGTGCATCATAGATGGCATGTTATTTATGAGTGGGTTGCAACACGCTGTTGATAAGCTGCTGCTTCCTGTTTCCTATCTCGAAATGAAGGGGAGATGATCTGACAGTAGAACAATTACACGGGTGTAATGGAATACGCTGTGTCAGGAAGCTTACTCCACAGTTCGGAGCCCTTCTTCACGCTCAGCCTGCTCTGTGATGAATCTGTAAGCTCCTTTCGCGTTCGGAGCAACGCATATAAGGTATCTGCCATGTCGCGTCTGATTTCAGTACCGATAACATAAAATTTCCCTTAATAAGCATATGATTATGAAACCTCATCAAGTCTGCTGCTACAGAGAGAGCTGGCTGGCGTAGAGGCAGTGCTCTTAACCACTATTACGGAGGTATTCTGTTCAAATCTCGGTACAGGCAGAGCCAGCAGATATCCTGGCAGAGACCATTCGTGGTCTTCGTCGCTACCTCCAGACAAATAAAGGAATCATACCTCGATTGGACAATGATTGCTTTCTTTCAAATCGTTCTTCTATCATTCCGACATTGGAGGCTCTGTAAACTACCTACAAGCAGTGTCGTGCCCAGAAGTAACCTAATGAAGGATGAGAATGGTGATCTGCTTGCAGATTCCCACAACATTTTGAATATGTGGAAGAAGTACTTGTCTCAGTTATTAAATGTACATAGGGTCAGGGTTGTTAGGCAGATAGAAATACATGCAGCTGAGTCGTTGGTACCAGATCCTGGCATTATTTATTTTCAAATTGCTATTGCCAAATTTAAAATGTACAATTCGCCAGGCAGTGTTCAAATTCCGAAAGAATTGATTCAAGCAGGAAGTGAAATATTACGTTCAAAGATCCATAAGCTAATTAATTCTATTTGGAATAATGAAAAGTTGCCTAATCAGTTGAAGTCATTGTACCAGTTCATAAGAAGGGTGATAAAAGTTTAATAAGTATCGGCGGATATCACTGCTATCAACTTCATGCAAAGTTTTATCCAATATTCTTCTCGCAAGGTTACGTCCATAAACAGATGAAACTGTTGGGGATCATCAGTTTGGGTTTCGACTTAACAGATCAACTACTGATCAGACCTGTTGCATTCGTCAGATACTGGAAAAAAATGGGAGTCTAGTGAGACAGTACATCAGCTCTTCATAGACTTCAAGAAAGACTATAATTCAGTTAGGAGGGAAGTATTCTACAATATTCTGATAGAGTTTAGGGTACCCATGAATCTGGTTAGATTGATTAAAATGTAATCAAATAAGACGTACGATAATGTCCGTATAGGTAAACATTTATCTGATAATTTTCCTCTCCAGAATGGTCTAAAACAAGGAGATGCTTTATCGCTGCTACTTTTCAAGTTTGCTTTAGAATATGCCATTATGAAGGTCCAGGGAAACCAGGTGGGACTGAAATTAAATAGGGCACATCAGCTGTTGGTCTATGTTGATGATTTGAATCTACTATGAGGTATACAGATATCATAAACAAAAATACAGAAACAGGACATGAAATGGATTCGTCTGGCTCAGGATCAGGATAGGGTCTAGTAGAAAGACGCTTTGAACACAGAAAGGAATATCTTATTTATATGAAAGGTGTTTTCTTTAATGTATGAACTACTGTTAGCTACTATTACGAGGGGTCTTCATCATGAAGTTAAGTTTATAGCTTTCAACTGCTTCTGTATGTATTTCAAATAACCGTGTATTTCCTATTTCGAAAAGCAATACATAGGAATTTTCCAAACAATGAAGCGTGCAATGTTGAAGAGTTACGTAATGAGCCGACACTGCACTTCCAGATGTTCTGTACCCAGCATACGTGGCTTGAAGTATTTTATACCTGCATTTGTTCCCAGAGGACTAACATATCCGTGTAATAGCTTCAGAATCATGACAGCTGAGAGCTTCAAGAGAGGCAACCAGACAAGTGAAATTTGATTAACATGGTCCGAGAGAGTGGTATCCCGATACATGTTAGGAAGTTCGCGTGTTCCAACGGCTCCACTTGGCCTGGTGTGGCCTATTCTTTACATAGCGATAGATATAAATGTGGTCAGACCCACTGAAAATGACACGCAGCACGGTGACGTTTGGTAGGGGATAAAGCTTAATGTGCAGTCAGGTTCAGTGTGGTGCATGCTGGGAAATGAGCGGAAAAGTGTAACAAATTTTCGACATATAATATTTCATATTTAATGACGGTGATTGATCAGAATGTATCTGCTGGGCTGTGACAACATGTAGTCTTGTAGACGGATATCGACGTTTCAGAAGAACATACTGTCTCCATCTTCAGAATTTAAGTATGTAGAGTGAGGAATCTATTGGTTTGTATACACAGTTGCAAGGAAGGAGCACACGCAGACTCATGGGAGAGGGAGAAACGATGGAGCCCGGTCCGGGTAAAAAGGAACAGTGAACAGGAATGTGGCCCTTTTGAGGGCCCCGATATTATTGTTTATCAGAGGAGCAAAGTGGAATTTTGAGAAAATATGGAACGGGTTGCATGTCACTTACTACTATCATAGGTCTGAAATGCTACGTTCTTTGCAACCCTCCTAAATTCCACACTGTACAAATTTTAACCCTGTAAATGGAGGCAATATGCTTCACCGAACCACCTATATCAGCCTACAAAGACTACATAAAGTCAACCCCCAGAAATCACTAGTTATTCTCAGAATGTTCAAGTACGTAGTTTTTAAAGTATGGTTACAGACTCAAAATCTAGACTTGAGCTTAACCTATATTCCTATAATCGCTCTAGACCTGTATTTGAAGCATATCCTGGCCGGAACACTTCCTCATATTTTGTCCAGACCTGACGGCGAATGATAGCAGATCGTGACAACTTTTTTCCCCGCTTCACTCGTCCTTCCCAGTTTACCGCACCTGAAAACAAGTGACTGATATTCACGCTTGTCCGCTCGCTTCACACAAATCTCAGTTATCTGTACTGCCACTGTTAGTGTTTGGATATGGGATTTGGAGTGAATATTGAATCTACTGAACGCTTGACCGGTGTGTAACTACAAAAAGAAAAATATTCTTATTAATAGCATCACTCTACAAATCACTACAGCACAAAATAATTCTTCTCGGGGCTTTTGTCTTCATCGGTCGTTTNTCTTCATTCCACCAATTGCTCCACAATCACCCTCACCTATAATCTGGGGCTGGTACAATAGGCCAGAGGTGACCGCAGTACAAGGGGCTTAGTCCCACCCCACTAGCAATAAAAAAAAAAGAAAAAATACAGAGAATACAACATTTATTACACCTGCAGGGAATCGAAGCACGACTCCGCGGTAGTCAGCCAGTAGCCTATTGAGCAATTCCGGCTCTCAACACCAACAAAATGAGTTAACATCAAGGTGGGTTGTGTCCCACAGATTTAAAACCGCGACACACTCCTCCAGCCGAAATGTATAAATCCGCGAACATAACATGAGGGTCTCCCTCCGCTCAGCAACAAAATCCCCTTTATTGCTGTGCCGATTTCGGAGCAAATCCGGCCGAGGCTTGCAGTGCATTTTCACGGAGGGGTCGCTCAGTCGGGGTTACTTGAATTGCTGTTCTTAAACTCCGTTTGAGCCCCGTATACTTGTCTCGTCTTCTTTAAGTGCAGAGCACATAAATAACTCTCTTCTCTCAGGTCTAGCCTGTTTCTTCTCTATCACCAGCACACTGGGGCACGAGGTATCGTACTTGGTTGAGGCACTATGCTACAAGCCGGAAGGTCGCGGGTTCAAGTCCCGAGGAGGTCACTGGGTTTTTTCAACTTACCTAATCCTTCCAGCCGCACTAGGGTCCTGGGGTCGCCTCAGCATCTAACAGAAATGAGTACCAGAAATTAATTAAATAATTTTTCTGGGGACTAAAGCGCGGCCGGCGCGTAAGGCTGACAGCCTTACCGCCATCTTTGAGCCGATTATCTGAATAATGTGGGACCCTCAACGTCTCACAACCCTATGGGCCTTCACGGCCTGTTACAGGGATAGTCTTACTTACTTATATATATTGTCACGTATTGGGCGTATAACGCGACAAATAACTTCACGAGGTATTTGATGTAGCGAATTTTATTTCGCATTCGCACTTACAATCACCCAAATTACAGATTTACGATTACTGCTATCTGCAGTATCACAAATAGTACACTCCAAATGCCACAATACAACTGGCTGGTTGCTGGCTAACTCGGAACTAACTCGGAGGTAGCTCGAGGACTGACCCCGGAGGTAGCTCCAGGACTCACTGTGAATAGCCTTCTCTGCGCCTCATGTAGCCTCGATCGGAATATACAGAAAACGGCCACGTAATAAGCACCCTTGTTGCCTGGCGCTGTGTTGCTAGTAACGCTAGCGGTAGTAACCGCTGTTACCACCGTCGTCTCTCACAATCCTGTTTACCCGTGCTGCCCTTGGTGACGTCATCGCTGTTGACTCGCTTTGCATAGCGACCAGGATGCTAGGACTCGGCTAACTTCGGCTCACTTCGGCTTCGCTCGGCGCCGCTCGTGACGTCACCGCGGGTAGAGTTGCGGGGTGATTACTCGCCTATTACGCGAGCGCTACGTTACCGCTACGTGCAGCTGGGGAGATAGGGGTCAACATGTCACAATATATACACTGTGTTCTACTAGACTGATAGTATAATCTCGATTTTTATACCAATAATAATGTTTTAATATTTATTTTGCACCATTCTCTCTTAACATCGACTTAAGATTGTATCTTACTAATTTTATTATTCCCATATATCTAATTTGAAGCAAATTCTATTTTATTTTTAAAATAAGTTTTATTTATAAAATTTGTCACCTTTTATATTCTTATGCCGTAAATCTTCGCCCGTTCCGAACCTGCAGTACCTACAATTTTGGCATTGTGTTCTTGATTTAGAATTATAATGTTGCCTGTGGTTCTGTATGAGTGTGAATCTTGTTCTCTGACGTTAAGGGAGGAACATAGACTGAGGGTGTTTGAGAACAGGGTGTTGAGTGTATTTGGAACGAAGAAGGATGAAGTAACGCTGGAGAAAACTACATAATGAGGAGCTTCATAATTGTACTCTTCTCCAAGTATAATTAGAATGATCAAGTCAGAAAGGATGAGGTGAACAGGGCATGTAGCACGAATGGGGAAGAAGAGGAATTC
>NW_019731236.1:1057934-1211331 GCF_002891405.2 Cryptotermes secundus | reverse complement strand
TATTAAAATTGCAACATTTCGAAATAAGTTCTCCTTATATCTTTGGGCAAAAAGAAGAGCCTAATCTGTTAGTCGTTGAAAAAACTTGCCTCTGTCACTGCGCTCAGTAATGTCCGCTAATACCCAAGGTATTAAAACTGTCAGTGATTGTATTCCTCCTGATGTAGTTCGTGCTCCTATTGTCGAGAGGCCATACTGACTTAAATACGAAATTTTCCTTTAGGAAGCGGGTTACGGCTCCAACAAAGCAGTAATTTTCTTCTAAATCACTCCAGAAAGCCCGCAGTTCTCTTTGTGAATGCCACTGAGTATGTGGTACCTAATTAACTCAGAAGTTGAATATCAGATGCCCGTAATATCCTGCTCATTCTAATAATCCTTCCAAATAAATTCTACATTTCAAATATTTTATCTCAATTTTATCATACTGGTGTAAAATGTAACTTAGAGAAACCGAATACAGTTATGTCAGTTTTTGTTTTGATCTATAGGCAGTCTTGTGAACCTCATTCTGAAGGCCGAGCCTACACACGAACCTTCTTTATGGGTGGTGTAACATCAACAACTATCAAAATTGCATGAGAGTTGAGACATCGGTGGAACTAAGGCTCTTCTCGGTGCTGAAACTTTCACAAAGGCCACTCACACCCTCCCTCTCTCCTTCCCCCGTCGATGTTGGCAGCTTGGGCGTCTCAGATCACACGCAGCCGTAGTGTACACCGTGTGGACTGCCAGAAAGGCTGTGGGAAAACATTGGAGTGCTCCATGCCAAACCGAGAAGGACAAAGGCTTCCCTTGCAAGCGATATAAATAAGCCGCTACCATAGGACATGAAACGACATGAAATAATTTTTATTCGTAAAATGGAGGAAGCACAGCTTCTGTCTTATTATACCAGAAAGAAAAAATAAAAAATATATATGTCCGCATATATGAAAATACTGTGAGGACAGTCGTGTGGTAGTCATCCACATTTGTGGTTTGGCCTCAGCAATATCTTTCGTGCAATTGAAACCCAAGAAATGATCGGAAAGAAGTTTCCGTCTAAACAAGAAAGTCCCCATTCTCCTCTTGCCCATCCACAAGTAACAAGAGAACCTCCAGGACACAAATGTTTCATTAGAATAAATAATGATGTATCCAACGTCCATAACATCAAATCCAGAGTGCCGCAGGGAAGCGTCTTAGGCCCGTTCCTCTATATGCTCTACACCGCTGACCTACCAACTAGAGATAACACTGTTTTGGCCACTTTTGCAGATGATACAGCAAATCAAGATCCTCTGATAGCCTCTGTAGACTTACAGAGACACATAAATCTTCTGCAGCGTTGGTTCCAAAAATGGCGCATAAAAGCTAATAATGACAAATCAGCACAAATTACTTTCACCAATCGACGAATTAGCTGCCCGCAAGTAACAATCAACAATTCTATTATATCAACCAAATCCGAAGTAAAATATCTAGGACTTCACTTAGATCACAAACTAACGTGGCAAACACACATAAAAATTAAACGACAACAATTAACGTTAAAAGCGGGACAGATGATCTGGTTTATTGGAAAACATTCAGAGCTGTCTCTGGAAAATAAAGTCCTATTATATGAAGCAATTATTAAACCCATCTTGACCTAAAACATTGAGCTGTGGGAATTCACTAAACCATCCAATACCAAAATACTACAAACGTTTCAATCGAAAACATTATGAGGTATAAAAGGAGCACCATGATACGTATCAAATGAAACCATCCACGAAGACCTCAACATACAGGTCATAACGGATGAGATCAAAAAACAAGCTAACAAATACCAAAACCGGATTACAGGCCATGAGAACCAGATAATCGAAGAACTATCGAACCCACATGCCAATGCAAGAAGACTGAAGAAGAAGTGGCCAGAAGACTTAAGAAATTAAATGGATGAGAACTGCCGCTGGGCAGTTACCGCCTTCAGTACATGAGAAGATATATCACATTTACTTGTAACTTCCTTTGCGGTTAAGTAGATTGTAAATTGGGAAAAAATAACAACAATAAAAAAAATGTTTCAAACTTTGTATATCCATACTGTCTCGTCTTACTAAAATCTCTCCTTTTCCTCCGTATTCTCTTTGCGGATAAGGAAGCGTGATGCATTTACCGGCATCCACATCCTCTTCCCAAGGTCTCCCCGTTCATCTTCTCACTCATCATTGTACATGCTTCCAATTAGCTTTACCCGATCTGTCTATGTCTTCCTAAACGCTGTAATCTACTGTATTAAGGATCTTAGTTTCTTTCTGATTAATATTAAAAATTCACTGCCATTTATGTGTCTGTAAGCGTTCCTTTACTGGTCTTTGCTAAGCCAAAAATTGGAGTTGGTGACACTTCGTGATATCTCGTGACCTGCAAGATTAAGACACAATCCAGTGACGTTCAGATATGAGCAAGAAGACTATCGAACCGGATATAACAACATAACTGTTCGTAACGGCTGCTGTCGACAGCACACGCAGTTACAAACGCTATCTCCCATTGCTGAAAACAATTCGACGCAGGTTATATCAAATCTTGCAATAATTAAAGATATTGATAAAAAAAGTGCTCAATTGCTGAAGCACAAAGCAATGAATGCGTATGGGGCAGTGAAAGTATAGTTCCGTCTTTTTCGGCCTCGGAACTAAATGGAGGTGATTCGTCAGTTTCATGCAACGGCTGCTTTATCCGCGGGGAAGGAGCCCCCCGTTCCCCGCTGGATAGGATGCTGGGTGGGCTCAAGAGCCCATCCGGACCCTGAGCAGGGAAGAAGAATCTTGCCACTGCCTGGAATAAAATCCCGACCGTACTGCCCCTAGACCGTCACTATAACGACTGAGCTATTCCGACTCCTAAGNTCACCACGATAAGGTGGAGACACCAACGAAAGATATTGTACAGTAAAAAAATTATATATCAAATAAATTTGAAAACAAAGCTTTACATTTAGTAATCTAATAAAATTAAAATCTATTAATAGGTTTTCTCGTTCCCACTCTTTCATCTAATGAACGTATGCGCTCTAAGTTGTGTGCTATGTATAACCATAGGGGACAACTTATACAATGAGTAATTTAATGAAACTCCATGATTTTACATTGCCTTAATGATAGATGAGCAGCAACTTAACAGTGTTGTATTATTCCCGATGGAATTGAGTTTGCATTTTTTAAGAAGTAACTGAGTTTTGGCAATTCCATTTATAATGAAAGTGTTTTTATATATTATTTTCATAGAGTGCAGTGAGCCGGGTAGCTTGTCCATGAACAAAAACCAGCATAAATAACCGAATATCCCTGGACTAAATTCTATGACAGCTGCATCGTTTTGCAATTATTTTACAAACGTTTGTCAATTGTTGAGGTTAAGTATAGTACAATGGTACGCAGGAGCCGGGATAGAGCAGACGGTATAGCGACTGAGTACTGACTGGAAGTCGCAGGGATCGAAGTTCGAGTCACCGTGGGGTCAAGAATTTTCACTTCTCGATGTCGTCCAGACCGGCTCTGGGATTCACACAACATCCTATCCAATGGGTACCGGAGGCTCTTTCCCCAGGGGTAAAGCAGCCGGAGGATGAAGCTGACGACTCACCTCCAGCTAGTGCCGATGTCAAGAAAATGGATCTATACATCCACTGCCCCATACGCCTTTATGAAGTAGTGCTTAACTAGTTAAGCACAGGGACAACTTTACCTTCATAGAGTGCAAGAAATGAATGCATGATGTGAAGTTGTATCTGTGCGTGATCCAGTAGGTGGTTACCAGCATGTCAGAGTAACCGGCTGCCTTCATCCTGTGGGTCCCTCCGAAACGTTTGCATAATACTACCAAATAAGGCCACAATCTGAACCTTCACCACCAGGCAAACCTCAAATCCCATCTAATGTCTACGTTTCTCTCCGCATGTGACTTGTATCTCCATAGAAACCGTTAGTGGATTCAGATAAGGTCCAGAGCTGAGTGTTTACACTAAACTGTTCAATCCAATCTCATCTCGATCCTTAATGGCTTAATATATCCACTACAAGAAGGCCAAATTAAAAATTATATGTATTCTGAAAGGCAACTATACTGCCATGTGTCACAGTGACTAAGAAGCGGGTTTGGATTGGTAATTGTATGTATTAACAACCTACAGGTCGTAATTACATTTAATTATTACACTACTGCTGCTTTACACAATTTACAGTCACCCACACTAATCTTCAATCTATCTATACTAGTCGTCACGGGTTTAAAACACGGGAACTACAACAGTCTCACTGAATCACACACTCCAGATATTACACATAAATAAATTTCTCTAGTCAAACGCTAAGTCTTCACAGTCCAACTTCTAGTTCTTCTTCAACTATGAACTTCCCGTGGCTATCTCCTTGCTTGCTTACTTGTTCGCGTTCTTCTGCCGCTAGTCTTCCTAACTTGTAACTGCTTTACTTATGTAGCCGAGGAACGGACATGGACCTATAGTAAACATATCACGTGATCTCTATATAGCCAGCCTATTGGCGCATCAGTCGGACCTACAGAAAACAGGTTATGTGATCAATATCCACTGTTGTGACGCCACCGCAGACACGGAAAACCCAGCTTCCTCTATTGTTGCATAACTTAGCAACGGACTATTTACCGAGAATCTGTCTTCGCGGGAACATGTTTACCAACAGGCTGCTTAGCAAAGTGTGTACATGTAACAGTATATTATATAACTCTACTTACTATCTAGTTTAGTTAGTTCTTTTAGTTTCTTTGGATGGAGTGAGACTGAGTCCATTTGGTACATCGGTCACTGTTTGGCCTATTGTACCAGCCCCGAATGAGAGATGAAGATGAATGTGGATAATTCGGTGGAATGAGAATTGGCAGGGGAAACCCAAGTACTCGGAGAAAACGTGCCCCAGTGAATCTTTGTCCACCACAAATCCCACATAACCTGCCCTGGAATCATGCCCAGGCCTCCGCGCTTGGGAAGCCAGGGACTAACCGCTTGAGCTATGGCACGGCCTTCAGTTACTATCCACAACTAACATTTGAATTATTTTTCTATAGACTGTATTCTGAAGTCCATGGTATCAAACACTCCCAGAATTTTAAGTACTTTTAACTGAAAGAGTATTATTTTGTGGGAGAGTAATGCTTAGCATCACATACCAGAAGATAATATTCATCAAATTCACCAGAACGACAACTTCAGTCCTAAACTTAACTTGCTTGTGAATGCAAGTCTGGTTTGTTAGCTTTCCGAAATGTTTCGGAGACTTCCTATTATATTCACTTGTTGATAGACACATATTTGTTGCTGCTTAATACAGTACGATCTCAACTCTAGTCTCGGTTGATGGTACGCTATGGCAAAGAGTTTTATGATCCTGGTCATTCGGACAAATATTTGTCGCTGGTAATATAAGGCGAGGGTAAATGGAGCCCAGAAGAACACAATGGACCATATAAAAAATTAGAAATCTCAACGTTCCTGAATCCTTACTGCAAACATTATTATTCTGACAGAAGGCGCCAGTCAAAAGGTTTACTTCTGGTTATAAAAGTTTAATTATACAGATAGTGAAAATACGACTTCCATTCGAGACATCGCGTTGCGAGATTACTCGACTTTCCCAATGTCGTTTTAGAGTCATATTTTATGGATGAAGACAGTTAAAGGAAATTCTTCAATCTCTTTAACTCATTTTGTATCTGAAGTCACAACAATGCTGTATGTCTTCTTGAAAAAGGGGGAAGAGAACTTAATCCATTTAAATTTTTTCAAATAGGTAGGTACTCCCTAACTGTTAAAAAATACTATATTCTATGGTGTGAGGCCGTGTAGTCTGGTAGAAATTTACTGACATTACGTAGGAACGTATTGCCACAATCTTCATGCTACTTGCTTGCTCGGCTAGCATTTAAATCCTGAAGATGGAAGCAGTACTTTACTTCTAAACTTCAGTAAACGTCTGTCAGACAATACTGCATTTCCTCCCAGAAGCTACTCATATTTCCCGCTGAGAAATTTAAATTCATCTCTCTTCATAGAGCATTTCAGTGAAGTTTTTTTTTTGTGTTTTTCTTATTATTATTTTTTTGAGTTTCATAATATATAAAAAACAAACTCCGTGGCCTGTAGTGCGCAAGCGAATTATACCGAGCGAGCGGCGAAGTTAGTCGTAACTTCTGCGAATAGAGGGTGTCACGTAGTCAGGGCAACGAATCACCACTGATGTTAATCTCGGTTTTCTAGACCGCAGCCGCTACTTTTCCTTTCAAGTAGCTCCTCGATTATCCTCATGAGGTTGAGTGAACCCCATTCCAGACCCATTACTTCTCAGAAAATCTGGTAGAGTCCGGAATCGAACCGGGACCTCTGGATCTGTAGCCAGGAACTCTGGCCACTAGACCACAGAGGCGATCTTTCGTAATGTATACTGGAAGTTAATTCACAAGTAAAGAAACTTAATTTTGTTCTAGATTCTTACATATCGGTCATTACTCGCTGTTGAGAATTTTCTAATTGAACGTGTTTGTCATAAGTTTTCATAGTAAATATGATTAATTTTCATTGCTGGTTTAATGTGAAAATGATCAAAATATTTGACCGTGATGGTGGATATTAATGAAATTGACGCAATCTTCTCGTCTATAAGAAGAACATCCATCTGTTAAGCGCACATAGAACGATCCGGAGCCTGATTATCAGCTGTAGGAGACTTCATGAGATCGGGTTATCGCTTTCCTCTCTCATGTACATCCCGGGTTCTCTGCTGTAACTACGAACTAAACTAAGCCAATAACTCAATTTAACGGAGGCACAAGTTGTCAGCTTTGCCAAATTTACACTCCTGGCCATAGAAATCTCAACAGCAGTAGCTGCGGCGTCCCTCTCTCTCCGGCAATATACACGCAGCTTGCTAGCAGCAGGTTTAAAGGTGCGTCCACATTACTCGTGCTCGTGCATCAGAAGCTTACTGCTGCCGGAAAATCAGGATCTGGAGCTGATATCTGTTGTGAAGGCTTTGTATGCAAACCAGTTTGGGCGTCCACTTCGTCAACTCCAGATCCTGATTTTCCGGCAGCAGTAAGCTTCTGACGTACGAGCACGAGTAATGTGGACGAGCCTTAAGAGTTCTTGAGTGTCGATTGAGGCGTGTGAAAGCTGTGGCGAACCCGTAAAGTGACATACCCAATTTGAATAAAAAGGAAACAAAGAAAAAATAAAAAGACAAATGTAGTGTTGGTATGGATTTACGGGGTGATTTCCAAAGTAGCATACATCTTGGGTTAAAGTCCCCAAGGAACATGTACTCAGATTCCGTAGGGAATAAAGAGAAGTAGGGAACCTGTAGCAAAGGGGCTAGAGAACGAAGTAAGGGTAGAGATCTTAGATACTGTTTTATTTACTCCCTTTTGCTTATACCCCGTGAATTGTTACGCCTAAAGCAACGAGTTAACAACGCAACATATCGACAGCCAGAACGACTGGCTAGTTGCAGGTCTTAGCTTCGCATTCCACGTGGCATCGGGAGTTACCAACTTGATACGCTCTAATGAGTCTTGTGTGTGTGTGTGTGTTTGCATTTCTACAGAACTCCATGGAGTAGGTCTTTCACAGTCTGATAGTTACGCGACCGATGATAAAATTCCCCTTTCTTGGAATGCCAAAACCAATTAGCAGGTTGTTTTTAGATTGTAATTGGAACGTTTCTTTTCATGGATCAAAGAGCAAACAACTTTCCTCTATCATGACCAGCGCCATTTCATTTTATCTCCCTTCGTGCTGTAAGATTGCAGTATGATAATACAGGCTATCCTATGTACAGATCTGAATCCGTGATGCAAAGCCCTTTTTGAGAAACTAATTGCCATCTTTTAATTCAAGTAATTTCGCGCATTTTACGGAACACGAAGGTTCCCTGCCATGTTCAGAGAAGCTCGCCACTGGGCCCCATCCTAAACAAGATGAATTCTACCCAGTTCCCTTCCAAAGAATTCTTCCGAGACCAGAGCCCTGTTTAACACTCAAAGAGGTATTGCAGATGAGTTGTTAAACCATGGTCCCGTCCCTAAACTGGAAGACCACCCCTTGTCGGCAGGGACGCTTCATGTCGTAATGACAAGATACCCGCTTGACATGAAGATAAAGCAGAGCAGGAATGAAAATAAAACTATTTAGTACGAACATCTAATTGTAATCTTCACCGGAATTTCATAAATGGTTGGTGAATGATGTATATAGGTATGCATATATGGCGTCATTGTTATTATTATTATTGTTATTATTATTATTATTATTATTATTATTATTATTATTATTATTATTACTGTTATCATCATTAAATTGTCTCATTTTTTGGAAATTGTTGGCCTTCGAGCTCCTGATCGATACGCCAGAGACTTTGTTTATTCAACGTCTGCTTCCAAGATAAAAGTTGTCCCTCTGCTGTGTTGCGTCACAGTCTAATGTTGTTTGCAGGGACGTTGAAGTATTTGTGCTAAAACTCTTCTTAATCCTATTTCATAATGGCCCTCGTATCATACTAAAAGTTTAATTGTATGCATGCATGTACATACTCGTATATTTTTCTCTCTCATAATGACATAACCATACTTATTTTAATATTCTCACCTCTTGACAATAACAATTGTTATTATTATTATTATTATTACATAAACTACCTTGTTTTCTATTTGTTTGTGTTTTATTACTGTTTCTCCCTTATAACTGGTGCCAACTTTGTAATTTGCCACTGACGGGCTAAGTTTGCACTATACGAGTATAAATAAGAATTTAATTTAATTATTATAATTATTATTACTGTTATCGCCAACATCACAACACCTTGCTTGGCAATATTATATTATTCGTTACTCACATTACAAAACAAAATTGATCTATATCTTCAGATGTCTTTTAAAAAAGCTCGTCTCCATTTTAGTTGATATTACGAAAATTATTTCGTAATTCTCTAGATCCAATCCTGTAAACGTGTTATTTGCAGTTTATTCAGTATTGTTCTACAGTACTTGTTTATTTATGAGATTTAAGTTATATTTTCTTCATTCCTTTTGAGTCCCCTCAGGCTTCCTCCTGAGACCCATGTATGCTGAAGTCAGTCTTCTGACATAGGCACTTGTCCATAAATCCATAAATCCATATCAGTTCTATAGAAAGAATTTTCATTGAGATCATGAGTTCGCATCGCAGTATGTACCATGATATATTTAAGATAACGCTAAATATTTACACTCACAAAATAAAACAGACAGTTAAACACATTTTCATGTTATTGGATTTATTGAACTCTTGAACAACTCGTGAGTACACTATACGATTCATTTATGCAAAAGCAAGAAGCCAAAGTTCTGTTATGAACGACGGCCACTCGGCTAATCTGCCAGTGTTAAGCCGCATCTGTGGCCCAAGACAGAATTTTTGTTGCCGTCAGGCAGTTATAAATTTGTTCGTGTGGGGCGCCCTCTCTGACGAGAGGACTGGTCTGTCATTTACAGCTTCTGCCGGTCCTCTCCAGCTTAGTAATATTTACAGCGGTCAAAATCAGTTGTACATATCATATAGTTATATTCACAAATTTACATGTCATCATACTACATAGTCAGTTGTCAAGAGTCTGGTTCCTTGTAGTCACGTACTATTTACAGTTTTAAATGTAATTCTACTATACATATACTAACTAACTAACGAACTAACTTCCTTCATGGAGTTGACTTCTTAAAGAGAAGTCGCTAGTTGTGCAAATTATGGCACCCCAAGTTCCATTACCGTGTTCACAAGAGTTCTCCACCGGTCCCTATTCTGAGCCAGATAGGCCCACTCCATACCACCCCAACCTATATTTCTAAGATCAATTTTAATATTATCCACTTACCTATGTCTTGGTCTTCTTAATGGTCTGTTTTCTTCTGGCTTTCCCATAAATGTCCTATATGCATTCCTGTTCTCTCATTCGTGCTATATGCCCACCTTGGCTTCATCCTTCTAATTATACTTGGCGAAGAATACAAGTTAAGGAGCTCCTCATTATGCAGTTTTCTCCAAACTCCTGCCACTTCATCCCTCTTCAGTCCGACTATACTCCTCAGCACCCTGTTCTCAAACACCCTCATGTCTATGCTCCTCCCATAATATCAGAGACAAAGTTTCACACCCATACAGAACAACAGGCAGTTATAATTTTGTGTATTCTAATTATTATGCTTTTAGACGGTAGACTAGAAGACGAGAGATTCTGGACTGAGTGGTAGCAGGTATTACAGTGTTCAATCTCCTCTTAATTTCCTCCTGAATCAGGTTTGGATTTGTTATAGTCCTTCCCAAATATCTCAACTATTCCACATTCTCAAAACATCTGTTTTCTATCGTTATGTCACGATTTTGTCCTGCATTTTGGTAACGAGACAGCAACATATCCTTAGTTTTCTTTGTGTTTACTTCTAGACCAACCTCCTTACTAGCGTTAATTAGAGTCCGTGTGTTTCTCCTTATGTTATCTATATTACCACCCAGTAGGTTCACATCATCAGCATAGACCAACAGCTGATATATCCCATTAAGTTGCAGCCCCACCTGGTTTTCTTGGACCTTCCTAATTACATATTCTAAAGCAAAGTTGAATCTTCCACAACACTTTGTTCTCGAATTCCTTAAATCCGCGTTCATTTCTCTGAGTGACGGCCCAAGTTTCATATTCGTATAAAAAGAAAAGCGGGTAATTTTTTGTGATGAATAGTACAGCCGTTTTCCGAGGACAACGAGAAAGAGGAAAAGAGTCTGGGTAGCTCAGTCGGTATAGCGATTGGCTGTGGGCTGGAGAACCGAGGGGTCGGAGTTCGAGCTCTGGTAGTGTCAAGAACATCCTCTTCACCACGTCGTCCAGACCTGCTCTAGGGTCCACCCATTCTCTTATCCAATGGATACCGGGCTCCTTCACCGGGGTTAAAGCGGCCGGGGTGTGAAGCACTCACCTCCAGCTAGTGCCGAGGCCAAGAAACTGTGGATCTTTACATCCACTCCTCCATGGCGTAGTTTTTAGTTATTTAAAAGGGAAAGAAGGGGGTGATAATGACGAGCAGGAAGAGGAAGAACGTAAGGAGGATGGGGAAGATGAAGAGGAAGAGAATGAGGAAGAGAAATAAAAATAGGAGTTGAAGGACGAGGAAGACTAACTTGATGCCATTAATTCTAATTAACAGCTGTACTCAGAGATTTTAGGCGTGATCGAGACAGCCTCGTTTGTTTGTTTGTTTGTTACGTCCCGCTACAAGAGACAGATGATGTGACTGCGAGAAGTGAGTCAGCAGCATCAGCCATCAAAGTGAAGAGGAACAGAGAAGTACAGCCACAAACTCAAGGCGTTCATTACAGCTTCATTTAGTGAAGTTCATATCTGCTTGCAGCTGATGTCAAGTATTTACCAAAGTGTAACTTGGCGGAGCTAATGTAGTTAGTCGAAGAGCCCGACCCTCTTTCAGCAGTGTAAAGATATCGTTTAGCAACTAGAATCAAGACGCAAATGTGTGATACCAAAACCAAGGGGGATGTGCGGGGATGTTCTGCGGCGGGGAATATATTAACTTGAAATGGCGTTGGGTAAGAAAATGTATTGCCGTGGATTGCACATATTTTCCAAATACGTTCTTTGCAATCTTGTGCCTCCCACTGATATCAACGATAATTTCTTAAAAGTACTATACTTACTTACTTACTTACTTACTTACTCATGGAGCTGAGCCCTTCTGGAGGAGCCGCCAATTCAGCAGCTACTCAAGAATTTCCCAGCATTTTATGGAACCCGAAGGTTCATTACCGTGTTCACAAGAGTCCTCCACTGGTCCCTACCCTAAACCAGATCTATCGAATCCATAACATCCCATCCTATCTCTCTAAGATCCATTCTAATTTTACCCACACACCTACGCCTTGGTCTGCCCTGAGGTCTCTTTCCTTCAGGCTTTCCCACCAACATCCTATACGCATTCCTCGTCTCCCCCATTCGTGCTACATGACCTTCCCACCTCATCCTCCTTGACTTAATCATTCTAATTATACTTGGAGAAGAGTACAAGTTATGAAGCTCCTTATTGTGCAGTTNATGTTTTTGGACAACACACGAGAAGACAAAAGGTTCTGGACTGAATGGCAGCAAACATTACCCGAGTTCAATCCCCTCTTAATTTCGTCCTGAATGAGGTTTCGATCTGTTATCGTTGTTCCCAAATATCTGAACTGTGCCACATTTTCAAAACATCTGTTTCCTATCTTTATGTCATGATTTTGACCTGCATTTTGACGACGAGATAGCAATGTATACTTAGTTTTCTTCGTGTTTACTTCTAGACCACCTCCTTATTGGCATCAGTTAAAGTTCCTGTGTTTCTCTTTATGGTATCTACGTTATCACCCAGTAGATTCACATCTTCAGCACTGACCACCAGCTGATGTGTCCCATTTAATTTCAGTCCCACGTGGTTTTCCTGGACCTCCCTAATGGCATATTCTAAACCAAATTTGAAAAGCGGTGGCGAAAATCATCTCCTTGTATTAGACCATTCTGGATAGAAAATTTATCAGACAAATGTTTACCTACACGGACTTTACTATACGTTTCGTTTAAACACATTTTAGTCAACCTAACAAGTTTCATGGGTATCCCAAACTCTATCAGAATATTGTACAGTACTTCCCTCCTAACTGAATCATAGGCTTTCTTGAAGTCTATGAATAGCTGATGTACTGTCTGATCGTACTCACATTTCTTCTCCAATATCTGACGAATGCAAAAGATCTGATCTGTAGTTGATCTGTTACGTCGAAATCCACACTGATGATCCCCAATAATTTCATCTATATATGGACTTATCCTTGAAAGAAGAATATTGGACAAAATTTTATATGAAGTTGATAGCAGTGATATCTCCCAATAATTACTACAGTCAGTTTTATCAACCTTCTTGTGAACTGGTACAATAATAGACTCCTTCCACTGATCAGGCAATTTTTCCTGATGCCAAATAGAAGTAATTAGGTTGTGGATCTTAGAACGTAATATTTCGCCTCCTTCTTGAATATGTTCTGCCAGAATTTGATCACTACCTAGCGATTTATACCGTTTCAATTTTGCAATAACACTTTCCACCTCAAGCGGGCTGGGATCAGGTAATCACGGCTCAGCTGTGTGCATGTCTGTCTGCCTAACAGCACTGACCCTATGTACATTCAATAACTGAGAAAAGTAGTTCCTCCACCTATTCAAAATGTTGTGGGAATCTGCAAGCAGATAACCATTCTCATCCTTCACTAAGTTACTGCTAGGCTGGTAACCCCTCTTAAAGTCATTTATTCCTCTGTACAGGTCTCCAATGTTCTTGTTCTTACTGTTTGTTGCAGGCTCATCAATTTTGTCTTGCAGATATTCCCTCTTTTTGTTCCTGAAATGCCTGTTGGCTTCACATGTTATACTGTTCTGATTATCCCCATTTATTTCACTTCAATCCTGTAACCATTGCAATTTGGCCTGCTTTCTTCCATCTAATAATTTTGAGCATCCTTCATCAAACCATGGCTTATGCTTCTTCGGTTCACAATAACCTAGACTCTCTTTGGCAGACATTTTTATATTCTCTCTAATAGTTTCCCAAGCTTTATTAACATTCACCTCAGTGTCCAAGTTTTCCAAAGCCGCGAACCTATTTGAGATGTCAACACAATACTGCTCTTTACCCTCTACCTCATTTAATATCTTGAGATTGAAGTTCTCCATATGAACTCTGTGTGTTGCTTGTTTGCTCAGTGCCAGTCTTTCCCTAACCTTTGCCACCACCAGATAGTTGTCAGTGTCACAATCTGCTGCCCTGAATGATCGGACATCAGGTATACTTGAGTGCCGTCTCCTATCTATCAAAATGTGGTCTATTTCATTGTGTATCTTCCCATCAGGAGATGTCCAAGTAAATTTATGGATGTTACGATGTGGGAACATTGTACTTTTGACAGTAAGTGGCAAAGTGATGTGGCAAAGTTTACTACTCTAACTCCATTATCATTACTAATTTCATGCAAACTCTCATTCCCAATTGTTGGTTTGAAAATGTCTTCCCTACTTTGGTATTGAAATCTCCTAACAAAATTTTCATAGGGTACTTCGGGAATTTATCAAATAAATGTTCTAGTTCTTCATAGATTCTATCCTTTATGTCATCAACTTCGTCTTCTGTTGCGGCGTGAACATTCATAACAATGATATCACACGAGCGACCTTTTAGTACTATATATAATATCGTATCACTAACGAACTCTACCTTCTTAACTGCTGATACGACTCTCTTATGTACGAAAAAACCTGTACCTAATTCATGATTTTCATTCCCCTTTCCATAGGAAAATGTATATTCGCCTGCTGGTGCGATGCCACCTCCATCCCATCCGACCTCCTGTACTCCCGCTAAATCTAACTTATATTTTAAGATTTCTTCTGCCACTGCCCTGAGCGAACCTTCCCTGTACAAACTTCGTACATTCCAAGTGCCAAATCTTATATCCATTTTCTTTAGCTTAGGTCGTTTATCCAAGGAATCCGTCCAGGTCCGAGGCTTTGTGTTCATTTTTACGGTGAGTAGTTGTTAGCACCAAGTTGGAGGGCCACCCCTTGTCGGCAACTGATTATTCAATATATTCGCAGCTCCCCTCCCAACCTGGAGGGCGTCTCCTCCATCCGCAAACTGAGGACGCGCCATGCTGTGGTGACAAGGGACGCACCTAACAAGGCTTAAAAATACTATCAGTGTTACAAAACTAATTATAGTAAAAATACACAAAGATACACAGATAAATATACACTGTATATTCAGAGAAACATTCTTCCTTGGCGTTCCTTAATTAATCGTCGCATTGATAAATTCTTAAATAGTGGTTTTAAATCTTAATGAGTCATATATTTTTATTATGCTCCTATATCAGTTCTCTTTACTAAAATCCATTTTTGCCGAACGTTGACATAATTCTGATTTCTTATTCTTGTAAAGCATGAGTTATATACACCGATGGGAGCTAGTATTAAATTATCTATGACAGATTTATCGGAACCAGTTTACTAGATACAGAGATGAAAGATCCGGGCGGACACGAGGATCCCTCATCAATGATTATTTCCGAATTAGGTCACTGCCAAATCCCATTTCATACTAACTGGATGTATTTGTAAATGAATATGATAATAGTTATACAGCATAATGATCAAAACGGCACTTAAAAACAGAAACCTTTGCCTAGATTTTGGATGCTTAATATAATAATAGGGTCTGTGTGCATTGCTCCCATTATTTTCATCCGTGACACTTCGCGTCTCTTTCCCTCTCAATACAAAATATGACCTATGCGGCATAGCCCGCATTACAGTATGTTCTGTAGGCTCAATTTTATGGACGTTAATATGGGAGAATGAAAAAGAGGTCCCTTACTACTACTGCTGTGTCTCGTGAGAGAAACCTTGTACAGATTAGTGATGCGACATAAGAGAGAACGAAAATTCTAGTTTCTCCTTTAAGTAAGATTCTGCTGTTGGACTCTCCCTTCTTCGTATAAGCAACACTATCTCCTATGCATTGCAGTTCACGGAGCCGTGAAGACAATGGAGTGGGCCATCGCGTGAAACAAGAAGGAAGTGGGGTGTATGACGGGCTGGTTATAGGACATTTAACGATACTCTGTCAACTCTACACCATGTTTAATGAGTCTCTTGTCACATGGGCATGGCGTGTCCTCGGTGTGCGGTTGGAGACACCCTCCAGATATGGAGGGTGCTTGCGAATGTATTGAATAGGCAGTCGCAGACAGCCGAAAGTGGTGATCCTCGAGATTGGCGGTAAGGAGACTAATTATTCTTCGCAATAAGGATTTAGAATGCAAAATGTCAGGGGTCCGAATTCGATAAACTTTTTTTGGATAAATAATATCCAATCTTAAGAAACATAAAAATTATATTAAATGTGTGGTTCTAAACGTTACCTCTTTAGTTTTTTTATTTAATGGTCGAAATACATCTTCGAGTTGACCGTAAATATGGAATAAAATTTGTGTGATGGTTGTGCAGAATAACATTAAGAAACAAGAGAGAATGAATCACCACAAAACATCATGTAACCTCACTGGATCTTAGGCGGTAGTGATATTCTGGTTCCGTGAAAGGCAGAGACTCTCTGGACGACTGTTGGCTTCTCAAGATGGAATCTTCACAGTAGAGTTAATAATAACGTAGGGGGTTTCCAGTGTCCAATGAAACTATATTAACAACTACGTTGAATTGGACTGATCTATAGATTATTTAATGACGCTTCCGCAGTTAAGATGATAACTGATCATGAATGGAATGCTCAACTTTAAAGGAGAGGAAAATGGCAAATGTTATGACATTGTCATTGAAAACTCCTGGCAGTAATCATGAAAAATATAAGGGAAATCATTGTAATTGATAATTCTGCAGAAATTTTAAGATCGTTCAGAGCTGCAGTTAGATGAGTGTTACTAAACGAGACTGAAGAATAAAACATTAATTTTAAAATAGTATAAAATCAGAAAATAATATTTTTCCCGAAAATTAATTCAGCGATAAATGAAATGTACTCAGATCTGCTTCTTCATTTCTGAATCATTAGACATTTTTTCTCCTTATCGCATCGTAGTATAATTTTAGGAGATCCTTGGGATGCTTTTCTTTGAGTTCTGAATCATAATTTTGTCTGACAAAAAAATTGGTTTAATTTGGATTATATTCTTTGCCTTAAATTTAATCGGCTTTTTGTTTCGTTCTTACTCACGATTAATTCAGTCTGTGGTTTACAGCCCTATGTTAGGCCTTGGCCGCCTTTTCGATTTCTTGATCTATTACACAGCCTGTGGGACTTCTTGGACCTGGCTATCGCAAGGCCGTTACCTGCATGCCGGACAGCACAAACACAGAATAAACGCACAAAGACTTCCATGCATCAAGTGGGATTCGAACCCAAGATCCCAGTGTTTGAACGGATCACTCTGATCGCCTACGATTAATTCTAACACAACGTACATTTTTGACAGACGACATGAATAAGGCTGCTTAAGTGAGTCGCTAGAAAATCGCAGGTCTGACAAGCACAAGACAAGGGTGCACAGATGTACTCCCATTAAATAATATATTTCGCATAGCTTATTGTAGACACAGAACTATTGCTACATAGCTAATCATATTTCCGATTTCACACTTCACCACAAACATAAATTATGTTGGCTGTTAATTGTACTGTACGAATGTACATAAGGTAGAAAGTAAAGTTGTCCCTGTGCTTAACTAATTAAGCACTACTCCATGAAGGCGTATGGGGAGTGGATGTACAGATCCATATTTTCTTGACCTCGGCACTAGTTGGAGGTTAGTGGTCAGGTTCACCCCACTGCCGCTTTACCCCCGAGAAAGAGCGCCCGGTACTCATTGGATAGGAGGCTGGATGGGCCCCAGAGTCGGTCTGGACGATATGGAGAAGAAAAAGTTATTGACCCTCTCGGGACTCGAACTCCGATCACTCGGTCGTCCAGCCCGTAGCCAGTCGTTATACCGACTACACTATCCCGGTTCCACTGTACGAATATACAGTATACTGGTTACAACACTTGTTTCGCCTGTGGGGGCCCACAATTCCTAAATTGTCATCCATAATCATCATAATCATTTGGAACAATATACTTTAACCGGTGCTGTTTGTAAACGTCTTTAAATGGACCTGATTCAATCGTAAGCAATTTCATACAAGTGTAATAAAATTTGGGATTTGTTCCATAGTCTAATAAAAGTATATTTACAGGTATATCGAATTGGATATTCTCCTTCAACAGCCACAAAATACCTCAATCTTTAAGGGGAGGGGGAATATGAGGGAGCCGTTCTGATGCGCTTGCGCTACATAATTTCCATTTTGTTTTATATATTGATTTTCAGAAGCTAAAGAGACATGGGTGATGTGTAATTACATTTCAAATGTCAGGCGACTTTGGTGAGATGTCAGAGCGAGCGATTACGGCAGAAAGCTCGCCTCAGAAGGCATCCGCTTTGTAGAATGAGAAAACGCGTTAGAAATTGGCGCAAAACGTCACATGAAGAGATGAAATTAATATCATGAAGGGAAAATCTGCACTCTTCTCGGGGTTCTGAAAGAAACAAACTTCCTTATTCTTAACCCGATTAACGTACTGCATTTCATACAGGAACGCGCAAAGCCTGCTAATTCCACCATTGCAGTGTCGTCGCGGTTGATTGGTTAGTTCATGGAGTATAAGTGTTTAAGAACAGGGTAATGATGACAGAAAACTGACCTGAGAGAAACTTTTACAAAATGATTGGTTCCATCATTTACATTATTCACTAGATATTATGAAAGTCATAAGCTGAAGGAAGATAAATTGGGGGGACAATAGAAAATACAATCAGATGAAAAACACATAAAAATTGTAATCGGAAACTTTGAAATATAAAGACATCTCGGGCGATGGGATGGAAGTATTGAAATAATCTTAAGGAAGCAAGATATGACGATGTGGACTGGATTGAGCTGGCTGAGAATAGGGCCGAGTAGCCTGATTTTGTACTCAATATTCTAATTCCATAAAAGGCGACAAAGCTTTTTGATCGATTGGGTGACTATCGATTATTGAAGAATCACGCAGCTCTCTGAAGTTCTGAGATCAAGAATACGTGAAACTATGCATCCACTCCCACGTACGTCTTCATGGTATAGTGTTTAATTAGTTAAGCACGGGGACAACTTTACTTTTTACTTTTACTTACTCAGCACCATGCATTTAGACGTTGTTACTATTACTGTTATAAATTAATGGAACGTTAATGATATTTTTATCTGAACGCATAGTTTTTGACATGATTGCACTTGTTTAATTTATATTATTGTGTAAATGATACAAGTTGCTTTGTTTTGTCTTTTGTTTTTGTGTACATGTTTTATTTCCTTTTTTGTTCATGCTTACTTTGGGCTGTTAAGTAAGCAGGTAAATAAGCAAAGAATTGAAGAAAGCAGTCTTCTGGGATTTGGCACGGTGTATATGTGGTGTTAACCGATGTTTCGGAGGAACGTATCGCCCCCATCTCCAGGGTAGAAGAAAAAAAAATTATAAGAAATCTGCAAGCGACCACACCGTGAGAAACGGTAAAGGGTGCCAAATCCCAGAAGACTGCTTTCTTCATAGTCACCGCCGTGAAAGCCTCAAATCTTACAAGCAAAGAATTGAATTATATTCTGTTTACTTCAAAGACACACAGGCCTACGACGATTTAAATAATGTATTGTTTGCTGTAAGAATTTTGATAAATTTTTATGTTTAATTTGTTTCTTTAACAGTATAATTAATAAAGGACTTTTGGTTTATGAAATAAAGCGTGAAATTTGGAGATGATTAATAATTTATAATATGAATGGTATATTTCAAGTTATTCTCGCATACCAATGTTAAAATGGAGGCTCTTTCAATAGTTTATACGAACAAGCAGTTTCCTTTAATTTCTTCCGGTAGCAAAATAAAATAAGTGAAACTGATGAAATAAGTTTTTGGAAATTATTCGTTTAAAAAATCTTCTATATACATAGCTATGTACTAAACATTTATCTATTCACGATCAACCGAAATTAATTTTATATTTTTTCGAGAAGAGCTTTTAAGTTTCAAGCATTGATCCTTTTTATCTTATGAAAGAGTTAGGATCAATATGACCAAGTGTTGAGATTTATCTATTTAACCACAAACTTCATTCTTTATATCATGTTTCTCATACTTCTGGTAATAAATACTGCGAATAATTCTGATATATAAGTCGACAATAACAATTTATTATTTTCCGTACATAATTTTATAACAGACAAATATTTATAGCTACTGAAATATGATATCTTTATTTTCAGGGTTTACATACCTCAAATTGTGATATGTCAAGATAATTATATGAAATTAAAAATTATTAATCCCAATTTTAATTAATTTACCACAATTTTCCTAGAAAGACCTTGGAAGGAAATTTGTAATCTTAATATAACTATGCTTCTGACCTGAATTTTAACACGGATGTTTTATAAAAACATTACTGCACGGTACAGTTTTAAAATACTTAAATTGCATATTATCTGTTTCCATATATCTCTTCTCTTGTAAATAAATATGAGATTGAAAAGACTTGTGTATTTTTAATTAAGTGTTTTAAAAGCTAAGTACATATTTGAAGAGGAAGAGTCTGTACACGTACATATCCACTTGAGTTACAGTTTTATAAATTCTTCCACCCTCTTCATGTTCCTCACTGGATATACGTGTAACTACGTATTTAGTTCCCGTAAGGTCGGAATCACTTAAAATCTTTTAAGCGGTTTTGTTTGAAATATGATTGCAATATTTCACCACATATGTTATGCTTATATATCATATTGACGTTCCTTACACTTAAAGGCAGCAAAAGCAAAAAAAAAAAAAAAAATGCCCGTGGCATTAAATTAGCTCTTACTTCCAATTCTGCATTTAGATTTAAAATTCAATTCAAACAAACTGTTCCTTAAAACTGAAATGAGAATTCTCGACAGACACACGCACGATTTTGTGCGTTCTCAACGCAAAGTTCTTCAAACGAACTTATGACAGAGAAATCATATTTGATGATATTTTTCGCATGAGAAATTAATGATCCGTTTTGGACGATCTCTACTAAATTTGAGGGAATGAAGTACTTTTATGTCGATTAAATATACACATTATTGAACTGAACTTGTTCTTTATTCTTCACAGAAAACTTATCGCAGGAATAAATATGAACATAATGTAACTATCTCATTAATATCTGTAACTTTTATTTGAAACCTTACTCGATAAGATGAATATTTACCGAAATAGAAAGAAATGTATTGTCAGTCTATCACAGTGACTAAGACGCGAGTTTTAATTGGTGAATCCGTTTATTGGATCTTCATTAGTCGTAACTACAATTAGTTCTTACGCTCTCAAGATTACTGTAACTATAGCACAAGTAGCGTCACACACTAAGTCTTCTAATTCTTCTTCTGGCCACACTGCTGTTCCCTTGGAACTTCGGGAGTCAAGTGAAGTCAATTCCCATTCCCGTATTCTCTTATATCTTCTCGGCACGGACCACGCACAGAAAACATAGTTCTATTGCTGCGTAGCGCAGACCACACAGCAAAAAAGTCACGTGATAGCTATCTCGCCAGTCCATTGGCACGGGGACTGTTGTCTAGCAACGAGATATAAACATTAGTCGTATTGTTGCGTGTGCGTATCGCGGGGCGTTTATCGAGCCGTTGCCTGGCAATGCGTTGTCATGTCACACAATATTATTGGCTTTTCCATAGTCTTGATAGTTCTCCGACAACAGATCTATATTTATATCATCTTTTTTCCCTTGGCGGTACAACCCCAATTTGGGCCTTGGCCTACCTCCATGAAACTTTCCGTTTCTCTTCGGTTTACAAGATCTTAGACATTCGGTAGGACTCCTTTTGCGGGTGATCAGTTCGTCGCGAGGCCTCTACCTGTACACAAACACATACAAGCACCAAATATCCATGCCCTGATTCCGATTCGAAACCACGATCCCGTCTTCCGAGCGAACGAAGACAGTGCATGCCTTAGACTGCTCGGCTACCGTGACCGGAATTTGTATCTTTAAAGTGATGGAATTGAATACTGTCTTTGTTTGTCATTTTATCCTTGAATAGTACAGTGGATGTGAACATCAGTTCAAGTACCTGTACATTTTGTTTCGAAAATTATAAAATTTAATATGATTCAGTTTACACTGATACACACGTCATATATCAGTACTGAAGAATCCTGTCTCCCAGGATACGACACTTAGTTCGATTAAAGTAAACTGAAGTTTCGAAGGAATTGCTTCCGTCTTCAGGGCTGAAGTGCAAGCCAAGTAGGAAACCAGCATGAAACAGATATAAAGCATGCTCTACTTGAGTTTCAACCGACTTCACGACGTTATAATCCAGAAGATACAACTCTTCATAACCACCGCTGAGAGAACCTCAAATCCTGCATATCGGTACTAGTTTGTGCCTCCAAAAGTGCTGGCCGGCATCCTGCCATGGTCTTTCCATTTGTGTCCGCTCGTTTTACAGCGCATACTCTGTGTTTGATAACAGATGGACGTCACGTGCACGCGAACCACAACTTTTTAAAAACCACCTGAACATAAATTTGTCATTATTTATTATTAATCATTTTTTTTTTCATACTTGCAATTACTGACGAAGAGCATAGGTTAATATTTGTGATTTCAGTAACATTGAAGATAATTAATACGTGCATTTAAGCTGAAAATGGAGATACAGAATGCTCAGTTACGTATTGAGGATATACAACCCATAATTTCCCATCGGCATACAAAATGTATGGAGGCCGGACCCCTATTTGAAATACTATTTATAGAATTAACCGTACTATTAACGCCTGTGTAATAATCATTGCATGTGGTTGAATTATGATAGTAATTTTAATGTACCGCGGATGCATTTGGATGCCATTGGTTTAACAAGCTCTTTGTATTTTCACGAATTATTGAACACCGAGCCTCAGCTGATATGAACTATTCAGGTTCTTTTTTTATGAAACCCTTGTAGTAAAATATTAATCCTTAATGAATACTCCTGTAATATTAACAATGTGTCAGCAACCTTTCTCTGAATAACAGCAGCATTAAATATGTATTCGAACATGTTTACATGTGTCTTTGTCCCTCATTCAACGTACTGGATTATAACTTGATATTACTCATGTACAATGTTAATTGCAGGTTATAATTCGATTTCTCTCTTGGTGTATTAGCTATTATTATTGTTTTAAGTGATATATTTTATTATGCAATTATAGGGTTTTATCTGAATTATTATAATGCTTTGGATTGTTTAACGATGCGATTTAATTTATATTGATTTATCGTCGAATGAACTAGGAATATATTCAAGGGTAGCGAATAGATAGTTAAAAGGACATCTACTTCGAAAGTCGCTCGGAGATATCGATAACTGCCGTGAGATACTTGTCAGGTTAGTCGGTAGCCCAGGTGACATAGGGGAGAATATAAACCTGGAGCGCTACTGTCAGAATAAACGCCTGGATATTCCCCAGACTTAATAAATAACGGACTAACTCACATAAATCTTCACAACATTATGCAGCAATTATATCGTAATCTTCTAATAACGAAAACCTCAGAATTCATAACGCATTGGAAGAATTTAAAAACTCACTATTCAACATACATAGACAACTAATTGATATATATGTTCCAGATTGAACACAAATATTTTACATATCAGTTCTCTGCATCTTTGAAAGTCTAATTGGTCCTAATATTAATTTAGTGAAGGTACAATATATTATTGCAGATCAGATATAATTGTTAGAACCTAAACATACTGTATAGCCGGTCACGGTAGCCGAGCGGTCTAAGGCATGCACTTTCTTCGCTCGCTCGGAAGCCGGGATCGTGGGTTCGAATCCCACTCAGGGCATGGATGTTTGTGTGCGTTTTTCTGTGTTTGTGTACAGGTAGAGGCCTTGCGACGAGCTGATCACTCGCCCAAGGAGTCCTACCGAATGTGTAAGATCTAGAAAAACCGAAGTGAACGGAGAAGTTCATGGAGGTAGGCCTAGGCCCACTGGGGCTGTAGTGCCAAGGAAAAAAAAAAACATGCTGTAGAGCCAGAGATTATTTTATTTCGTTAAATTTATACGATATTGAAATGATTTTCTTAAAAACAGTCAAAACGAGAAAGGATTATGCTTGAAAAAAAATACAGAACCAAGTATATTAAACAACTCCTGTTTTCAATATTTGGTGAATTTAATTACAAACTGTTTATGATTGCGTGAACTTTACCGAGCAGGCCAGTGAAGAGGCAAATCTTTAGACTTGTATTCGGAATGTGATCGGTCATATCTTGGCCGAAGTTCTTCACGTTTTTCTCAGGCGTTCCATACGTATGCAGGAATATTCTCTCGCGTAGGCTACTATCCCTTCCTTCCAAATCCCTTAAAATATATTGTTGACCAGTCCTACTCGATGCAAACATAACTACATAATCTACATGAGATAGGCCGCGCAATAGCTCAAGCGGTTAGTCGCTGGCTTTCCACTGCGGCGGCCCGGGTTCGATCCCGGGTCTGCTCAAGTGGGTTTTGTGATGGACAAAGCGGCGCTGGGGCAGGTTTTCTCCGAGCACTTCGGTTTCCACTGTCAATCTTCATTCCACCAATTGCTCCACAATCACCCTCACCCATCATCTGGGGCTGGTACAATAGTCCAGAAGTGACCGCAGTACAAGGGTCTTAGTCCCACCCCACTAGCAACAAGAAAAAAAAAACATGAGATAGGGTAAAGTAGGGCCTGTCGGACAGTCGAGTCTTTAGGACAGTTCTAAATTTTATGCGTTGCCACGTCACAAGAGCTCATCAGTTTTCGTTTTTCTTTTGTTTTGGGGAATGTGTCACACATGCTTTTCTTTAAATTCGCTTAGTGGGGGGTGGAGTCGAACTGGGTCCACTCGGTACGGCGGCCACTGATTGGCCTATTGTAGCCTGCCCCGGTGATTATGATCATTTTGATGATGAAGAATATGGTAGAAGGAAGATTGGCAAGGGAAACCGAAGAAACTCTGAGAAAACTCTCCCTAGCGCCACTTTGTCCACCACAAATCCCACTTGACCAAACCAGGGATCGGTGAGACGCTAGCGACTAACCGCTTGAGCTATGGCGCGGCCACGTCACACATGCTACTTGTGCGGTAGATATCTACTGGATAAAACAGGTGAGGGTTAAAGAAAGTCGTGTGTTGCTGAAAATATTGTTATAAAATTTTGAGCTAATAGTAATTTTAATCCCATCAATGGCATGACATCTGTAATGCCCTCGCGGCGCAGGGGGGGGAATGGAGGTATCCCACCCACTGCCGCCACTGAATGCCGTGGTGTAGGGGGGCGTGGAGTCAGCCCGCCTCTGTCACCACTGTAACTCCGCATGTAGGGGCCGTGGAGGTATCCTTCCTTGCCTCCACCGTCACTTGCCCTGTAAGGAGTTATCACAATCATCCTAGCTCGCCCTTAGCTAGGATTCTCCTGTTCGGGGTTTCCTTCTCGTCATACAAGCTGCCACCATCTATTTTCTGTTCTTTCAATTGTGGGGACTACTCCCTGGCATATAGTCTTAGCTCCTTGACCACTCCTCCCTTAGTTTACAGGTAGCGTCTAAATACTTTATTAATACACTTTATCATTATATCTTCAAAAGGGCGTTGCTGTCGAGGCTACCGTACTCTGCCTGTGTGGCAGGAGCCTATCCCTGTCTATTCTTATCTCCGTCTTCGGCTGCCACTGCTCCTGTGTCAGTTCGGCCCTCGCTCGGTCAGGATTATCGGGATTGGATGTGGGCAATGGATTCTAGATACGTATTACACTCCCGGTACCTCCTATCCTATCTATTCTAGCTGTCTATTTACATTATTATATATACATGATTTACATTATTTACATTATTACAAAGACTGCCCTTCAGTCTTGACTACATAGAGTCTTTACTACACATCTGCGTCTTCAGTTCCCCCTTTCAGGGGTGGAGGCCTTGAGCCTCTCTCTCTCTCTCTGACTCATATAAAGGGCCATGCAAGCCCTCCTCGTGTAACATATATATTTTTCCTGTACATTTCTGATTACACATGATATATGATTACCTATCTATCGTACGGTCTCTTCTCCATAAACTACCCTTAGTTATGTTTATATCTCAATTCCCATATACTATCTTACTACAACACACTAACCCTAACCTTGATATATACACTATGAATCACTGATGGCCTGCCAAATGTCCTAGGCCTTTACATTAATCTATTATCCTACCCTCGGGGCTCACTGGGTACACTGGAAATTGCACATTCAACAGCTCAACACACTGTATCACCAATACAATGGAACAACGATATTATCACTCGGCATGGCTAATATGCGTAAACAAACCCACCTGTAGTACAAGATGCCGGCTGACGTCCAGCGCTCGTCAGACCCATGTTGAAGAGCGCCTTCGGCTGACAACTGAATATTCTGTGATAGAACGTCTTCCCAAAGTCCCCCGAAATTCCCTAATTTATGGTTTTATTTCGCTGATTCAGCCTTGACGAAAGAGGGTGGGTGACTCCCCCCTCAGTGTCCTCAATCCTCCTAATAACCTCCTCATTGGCTCTCATGGGTGGTTGGGGGCGGACCCCCTTGCGTCTCCTCGCTGTGTAAGCCGTCTATCACGAGTACCCTAGTGCCTGAGTGAGGCAAGTGTCTTGCCTTGTGAATACACAGAGACTTGCTGAGTCTTCACATTCTTAACCTACTTGCCAGTCCCGGTGTTTACAATTTACGGCAATAACTGCGAAACTCATTTCGCAAGTCTCTAGCTTTTTTGGGTAATACCATCCTCTTTCTAATCTCAAATTTGGGGCATCACAACATCACAAAGCGATTCTCTGTTGTATCCTAACCAAGTGCGGATTTGGGGTGCAGAGTGGTAACCAATGTTGCCATCTACAGCGCAGTAAATTTGGCACGAATAAATATCTGCTAACCGGTTCTTGCTGGACATCTATAATTTCAGGAACTACTGAACACCTTTATGGGCCTGTCCAGCACAACCAAACTTAAGTTTTTTCCACATGTAGAGTTACCTGCTTTGGGGTGTGACTATAGACCGGTTATGGGTTGGATGTTGGATTTATTGACCATTTGTGCTGACCACTCAGAACTGCACTTTACAGATCACCGACTCACACGAACTAGGATTCTCAGTCTGTTACAGTCTCCACTAGCCGTTTCCTGGCAACGCATTTTAACACAAACTATAAAGTTCTCAATTCTACAATTGAAGAAATTCTTCAGGAAGATGGAAGAGGAGACACAAACAGCATCATATTGGGAGACTGGAACAGCATTGTTGGAGATGAACCATATCAGAATATTGTTGGATCACATGGACTAGGAAGACGGAATCACAGAGGTCAAATGCTTATTGACTTTTGTGAACGAAATGGATTGATTGTTACCAACACTTGGTTCAAGAAGCCAAAGAGAAGAATTTACACATGGAAGGCACCTGGGGATTGGAAGAGGCATCAGCTGGACTACATCCTTGTGAAACATCGATTCAGAAACAGTGTGAAGGATGTGAAGACGCTTCCTGGGGCAGACATTGACTCTGACCACAACTTGCTGGTTGCCAAGTTCCGAACCAGGTTGAAGAAAATTATAGGATTTCGAAAGCGCAGACCCAGATGGGATTTGGAGAAGTTATATGCTCAAAGACAAAGCGTGCAAGAGACTCTAGAAGAGAAACTCGGTGCAATTGAAGGTGAAAGCGGAAATGCTGAAGCGCAGTGGAACGATATAAAAGAATGCATGTTAGATACTATCAGTGATTTGGTAGGTAAAGTTGAGAAGATAGCAAGAAAACCATGGGTTACACAGGAGATGATGAGTAAAATGGAGGAGCGAAGGAAATGGAAGAATGTCAACAATGAAGAAGGCAGGAGGAAATACAGGAGACTGAGGAATGAATTGAAAAGAGCCACGGACAGGGCCAAAAAGGAATATCTTGAGAAGATATGTAATGAGATTATGGAATTTCAAAGAACAGGCCGTTATGATTTGATGTACATGAAGACAAAAGAACTAGGATGGAAAGAGAATCATGGGATTCAAAATGTTGGCATCGAAGACTCCCAGGGGAATAGAATAGTAGATCAGAGGCAAGTGCTGAAAATTTGGGAAAATTATATTTCAGAACTATATGATCGACCTAATCGGCCAGAAACCTTAGAAGTTGAACCGGAAGAAGAAGTAGATACAGACGAGAAAGGACCATATATTTTACAAAGTGAGGTGGAAAAAGCTATCAAGGAAATGAGGAAGGGAAAGGCTACAGGAGATGATGATGTACCTGGAGATGTGCTCAAGTTACTGGGAGAAGGTGGTTTGAAAACACTGACAAAACTAATGAACACCATATATGAAAGTGGAGAGTGGCCCAAGGACTTTACAGAAGTTACAATGATTGCCTTAAAGAAAAAGACAAAAGCTACAAAATGCAGCGACCATCGCACAATAAGTCTTATTGCACATACAGCAAAGATAATAGCAAAGATACTTAAAAGAAGAATTGAAAGGAAAATAGAGGATGTACTTGGAGAAGATCAGTTTGGATTTAGAAGAGGAAAAGGAACCAGGGATGCAATTGGGATGATGAGAATTATAGCGGAACGAACTTTGGAGATAGATGAAGAACTGTGTGTTTGCTTCATAGACTGGCAGAAGGCATTTGACCGGGTAAACTGGACCAAATTAATGCAGATCCTGAAAGAAACAGGTATCGATTGGCATGAAAGAAGATTGATTAGCAAATTGTACATGGATCAGAAAGTTAGAGTACGACTGGACAGGGGGGAGACAGGAAGTGTGCAGATTGGAAGAGGAGTTCGACAAGGATGCTGTTTATCACCAATTCTGTTCAACTTGTACAGCGAATGCCTTACCAAGGAAGCTCTGGATGGGCTCGGTGACTTCAAAGTAGGAGGGCAAATTATTCAAACTGTGAAATATGCAGATGACCTTGTGTTAATGGCTAAGGAAGAAACTGTGCTACAGGGCATGATTGATAGACTAATTGAAATTGGAAGGTGCTATGGCATGGAAATGAATGTGGAGAAAACAAAAGTAATGAAAATTTCGAGACAACCAACCCCAGTCACAATAAAGATAGACCAAAAACAAGTGGAGAATGTGAAATGTTTTAAATATTTGGGTAGCTTGTTAACAGATGATGGAAGGTGTACTTGTGAAATTAAATCCAGGATTGCCATGGCAAAAGCTGCATTTAGCAAGAAGAAGAATCTTTTTACCAGCAAATTGGACTTAAATTTGAGGAAGAAACTAGTGAAATGCTACATTTGGAGCATAGCTCTGTATGGGGCTGAAACATGGACACTTAGGGCAGTAGATCAGAAACATCTGGAAAGTTTCGAAATGTGGTGTTGGAGAAGAATGGAGAAGATCAGTTGGACCGATTATGTGAGAAATGAAGAAGTGTTAATTAGAGTCAGTGAGCAGAGGAATATCCTACATGAAATAAGAAAACGGAAGGCTAATTGGATTGGTCATGTTTTACGCAGAAACTGCCTTCTAAAAGAAGCTATCGAAGGAAAGATAGATGGGCGGATAGAAGTGACAAGAAGACGAGGAAGAAGACGTAAGAAGATGCTGGATGACCTTGGGGACAGAAGAGGATACTGTCATTTGAAGGAGAAAGCTCTAGATCGCATTAAGTGGAGGAATTGTTTTGAAAGAGACTGTGGACCTGTCGTCTTGACAGATTACTGATGATGATGATGATAAAGTTCTCACTGAATTACACACTCCAAGTATTACATATGAGGCTTCTTTTCATAATCGGACTCGGGAACCTAACTCTTTTCTTCACAGTCTCCGCACAGAACTCTTTTCAACTAGTAACATTCAATTAACTGGGTCCCAGACCGGCCGCCATTTCACACCAACTGTCTAATCTTCTCTTCACAGGTTGACTTTCAACTGAAAAGTGACAACTCACAACTGAACTCTCACTCACCAAGCAGCTACTTCACGTCACTTCACTCAACTGAACTTCTGACAACTGACTGAAAATCGGCTGATGTCCTCGTTTCATAACGTCATGGCGAACCCAACAGAAAACACCGGTTCCAACAACTCTTCTATTGCCAAGGGGCGTTTCCTAGCGATATACTGGATATCGTTTCCGCCTGAGCGTGTTTACCGAGTCATTATCAAACAACGCATTTTTATCCCCGAGATCGTTGCCTAGCAACGGTACTCGTTATTTTATCTTGACAGACATGCTTGAACTATATGAGATTATAGATTCTCAGCTTGTTAAAATTGGTGTACATTCTTTCTTTCCTGAGACATGTGGTGTTCGAGTTAATTAATTTAGATTTTGAACTTAGAGCACGCGTCTAATTTCCATCGCAATTATTGCCACAATATCTGTTTTCCCTAAGGACTTTCCATGGAGGTTACTGCTTTATTGTTTCGGATTTCAATATCTAGAATAAGGAGACGTGCTAGACGATTGTGGTCTGATGTATCAGTGCCATCTGGCGGAATGAAACTTGCTACTGCGGGGAGCGAATTTGCTGTTCCACGAAATCATTTACACAGAAAGGCAGCAGATTACAGGGATGACGACAGGGGCCTATTGGCGTGTAAGAGAAATTCTGGTTTTGGACTTGAAACTGAGAAGTTCACGGAACACATCCTAAAATTACAAATCAAGAATTAACAAATATCCTTTTCTGGAGTCTGCAACGAATTCATCCAGAGTGTCCAGTAGACAAGCAGAACCGACTGCCAGCATTTCTGCAACACCTGACTGCGGGAATGATCCGTCAATAAGTACCAGAACTACGAATGGACGTACAGAAATTAGCGAGAATATGAGAGTGGGAACTGCGAGAAATAAACACACCTGACGGGAAGATTAAGATTCATGGCACTCATTTCAGTTAGAGGCTGAATAGACACCAGGACCATAGTGCGGCTGGAAGGATTAGCTCAATTGAAAAATTCAACGAACTCATCGGGAATCGAGCCCCCGTCCTTCCGACTCGTAGCATCGTGCCTCGACCAACTGCGCTACCGCGTGCCCCTCTCATACATGTTACATGCTTCATATTCTTATTTATAGAATTTGCCAGTTATTGCAGTAATCACTGCTCCCAGAAGAGAAGAACTTGTCTGTAAATACAGCAGACAAGACATCCAATAGAATTCACTTCATCGAGAATACTGACTTAGACGGTATAGGCTCTGCGTGGTTTCAGTAGTCCCTCCGGTGCAGTCCTTAGGCGAAAACTTAAATGAGGCCACGAGCTCTTCCTTCCACATTATTTTAAACTTTTCCTACGTTTAATTCCTTCAAAACTCACCGACATCTGTCGTCGAGGTCACGAATGGTGGAGCAATAAATGAATTCCCCATACGTCTTTATTGCCTGGTTCTAAATAAAGCACAAAGGCAATTTTGCCTTTTTAATTCCTACAATTCGACACCACGTAGTCTGAGCTACCGACAGAGTGGCTTAATTAACCATAAATAAGGGAATAAAGTGGATTAATTTCCTTCCTTTCCTTGATTAATTTAGACACGGAATGTAATATAACTTGCAACAACAGAATTTCCTTCAGACTGTACGAACAATGGCGTAGATTGTTATCGGGTTAACATTATCGTTGGTAATAAATCATTCGTTTCATTTAACTATATATCCGCAGTACAGCCATTGATAAAATGCTGAGTACGTCGATTGATTGTTCTCCAAACGAAATTTCGAAATAAATTGCCTGTGTGTGATCATTATCCCGCCCGAACCGCCAGCAAACATTAACTGTATCCTACTGCCACTATCCCCTCGGCCTAATTATAACCGTTTTTGGAGAAACTGCGCGACCTATGCAAGTATCATATTAATTTATTCGCAGTAGGGGAGGAATTATCTTTGTGTATGTATCCATTGGACATTTGCTAGTGTTTCGACGGTTATCGTAAAATTTTAATACGATAAATTCGTACGTAATGCATCACGATTGCTGCTTCGTGCGACGGGTATGGGCCCGTCGTGCAGCCTCAGTGAATGTACGTAAATCAGTGGATATGTGAAGGCTGGTTTCATTCTGTCTTGTTCATTGATGCGAAACGCTTCCATGACCCGCTGCAGTCCGCGTTAGCGTCACTGATATGCGCCTCGTCGCTTATTACCACTGTCACCTCAAAATCGCATGTCAAACTGCCAAGTGAGCTTGTCCCTACTGCGCGCCGCTCAGGAAGCAGCGTTGGCATGAACCCTCTATGTATTTATAAAATAATCCATTCCAAACCGCGTGGAGTATGTTTCTGAAAACCATTAAGGTTGGTAAAATCGATGCTTTTTGTGATACTTTGGGAGGGATGTAGGTGAACCCCTGCATTCAACACTCTTCGAAGCCTGAGTTGTCTATTTCTCAGTAAGATTTGAGGCTTTCACGGCGGTGACTATGAAGAAAGCAGTCTTCTGGGATTTGGCACCGTGTATATGTGGTGTTAACCGACGTTTCGGAGGAACGTATCGCCTCCATCTTCAGGGTAGAAGAAAAAATATAAGAAATCTGCAACCGGTTTTGCCGGTTCCACGGTCTCTTCGCTTGTAGATTTCTTATATTTTTTCTTCTACCCTGAAGATGGAGGCGATACGTTCCTCCGAAACGTCGGTTAACACCACATATACACGGTGCCAAATCCCAGAAGTCTGTCCATTTCTTCATTAGAAAGAATTTTAAACATGAACGTCATAATGTGTTAGTAACGATACGTGTTCACGTGTAGCTCCACATGTTCCTAAACTCGTCACTAGATGGAGTTGAGACGTCAGTTTTACACCTCTGTTTCTTTAACCTCAGCAAAACATCCACTGATACTGCATGGGAGGCTGGGTAGTGCCCAGTACCCTTATGGAGGCTACCCCCCGCTAGAAGTCTAACCCAAATTTCTCGGTTTTCGAGGCACTATCATAGTCGCTATGCAGACTGATATATCCCTGCTCCTAAAAGATTCATGTGTTCACAAATTAATCCTAAATTGAAATGATCCGGAAGACCTAATCCGAAAATGTTGAAGGAGTAACTTTACATTTAAATTGTTTTAATTACTGAAGGAAGGAGTTCTCAAATTTATATCTATTATTGTTAAGGCATAGATTGACGAGAGTTTCAGTTCATGACGATAGCAACGACATTGATGCTGCTGGGTACACTGGTTCCCCTCCATCTCCGCCGATATTTCTGTATATACACAAATTTAAAACTTCGAGGATATGAAACGAAATACCGCGGTTGGTAAAACTGAATATAATTGGAATACAGAGAAACTGGAAATTGCGGTTGGCGAAGAATTAATTTACTTCATCCTACTCTGGCTTTCGTTTTGCGTTATAAATACCTCGAAATGGAGAAAAGAATACCACAAATTCGTGGTTACTTGGCTTGTCGTTTAACGACGCTATATATAGCGTCAATCATAGGATGATCAACGAATATAAGCAGTAGAAACCGAAGCATTCGAAAAGAAACACCCCAACATCGTTTTCACAACAAAACCCGCTTACCCTGATATGGAATCGAACCCGGAAGGCCGCGGTGAGAAGCCGGCAACTAACCTCCTGAACTATGGCACGGCCAAGCGAATTTATAATTTTACGTCCTGTTTATATGCGTATGAACCCTAAAACAAGAGCATGGATTGAGGTATATTAAGAATAAGAGGCGTAGGAGGAAAAGAGAAGCGGGGAAACTAAAGATGGAGTACGTTATACAAGAGCTTCTTAGTGTACACTGAAATGCCGGCATTATGAAGGTCAAATGAAGGGGATTGGATAGGGTACACATGTAGTACGCAATTCTAGCAGAAAAACCTGAAATGAAATGACCACTTGGGGTCCCAGAAATAGATCTGAGGATATTAAGATATGTGTTAAAAAATTAAGACACGAGTATATGGAGTGCTTTCAACACAAACAGAAGATTTTCAAAAGCGAGACTTTTTGGGACGTTCTTGACCACATGATCGAACCTGTGTTTTATATGTAACTATTCATATAGAGCTAGTGAAAGATTCTAGATAAGTAGAATATTTTTGGAAAATAACATGTCGAATAACACGACAAATTTACAATCGATAGATCAATAAGCTTATATTTGTCTCGTTGGTACCGTTTATTCCAGCTTCAATATGTTAAACAAAAAACCAAAATCCGTCGTAAGAAATGCACTTAGAAGTAACAGCAATAATTTTTCTCTTCTCATTTCGACCGCATATGGTTTGTTCTTGCACAGTTTGCGTAGGCTTATGAAAAGTATCGAACTGCATGGCTCCATTTGCCTATACAACGTGAAATACTTTCCCAACATGGAAATGAGTTACATTTTCTTGAATATAACGCCGTGTAGTTTAGCAAAATTCAACCGACATTGATTTCATGTCTGTTTTACAATAGAACCTCCCCATTCAAACAAAACAGACATAATCCAATGTACGAGATGTCATCAGTACGGCCATACAGAAACATACTGCAATAAGCCATAGGTATGCGTCAAATGCAGCGGCCTACACAACAGGACAGACTGCAAGAAGACAAGAGAAACACCAGCCAGATGCGCACTATGCGGAGGGAATGACCCCACAAACTACAGAGGATATGAATACTTTCGTAAGTAACCAAATGTACCAGCAGAAGCTTTTCCCAAAGACCCTCTACTCCAGCAATCTACACAAATGAATCCTACACGAGAAATTTACAACCTCTAGAAATAACCCAACCCAGAAGCTACGCAGAAATCAGAAAGCGAAATTTAACCCAAACAGAAGAAACAACCAACATACTAGCAAAATTCCTAGACGAATTCAAAAATTTAATTCAACAATTATTACAACAAAATACTATGGTACTAAACATGCTAAGAACACTCGTCAAAAAGCGAAATAAATGGCCAAATTCTTAAGAATATTCCAATGGAACGCCAATCATCAAGAAGATATAAAAATATTTCTAAATATAAACTCAGTCGACATCCCGCTAATCACCGAAACCCACTTCACCAGCAGAAGCTACTTCAATATCCCCAAATACAAGCTTTACCATACAAACCACCCTGAAGACAGCCCACGGAGGCACTGCAATCCTAATCAAAGAAAATATCGAACATAATGAACTACCAAAATATGAAGAACATTTACGCAACAGAAGTCATCCGAGAAAACAGCACCAAGTACATCAACAAACTAGAAAATCACTCCAATCCACTTCTTCAACCACTACTTCAACCTCATAAAAATCGAAGACTCAAAAGAAGTTGGCCATCAGATCTAACGAGCTGAGGAAAACATCACTGGATGTTTATCCCGCACAACCCATGAACAGTGTACAATAAATAGTTATTAAATTGTACACCAATCAGCACATTAACTTATAGAGTGTACAATCTGATTGTCAATAAATGAGAGGATTAAAGAAAGTCTGTTTTATGTTGGTTTTTGCTTCGCTTACTTTACGACCTTGAAAATGGAGGTCACATTCTCCATGGAAACGTTGGTTGACTTTCACTGCTGTATACCAGAAGACAGAAACTTTCACAACTACTGCCTTGAAAACGTGGATGTGATGCTCTGTTAAAGGCACGAGGCGAACAGTTGCGGAATTTAGCATGCTTACATTAGACCCAAGATGTATAGTAAGAGAAGGGATTTGGGGACAGGACTTTGTTGTATGTTCTCTACAGAGAAAAAGATTCCAGACTAAGGAGAAAAGTAGATTGCGTATGAAGGGATATTCAAGAGATCGTCCGACCAGGCTTACTGATATAGGAGCACGTAAGAAGGAACAGGTGGTGGACATAATCCTTGAAGTAGAAGAAGGTGTGGTTCTAAAGCCCCGGATTCAGCACCACAAATACACAGTAGGTCCTACTTCAAAAGGAAGACGGCGCCTGCAGAAGAAACGATCGAGAAGCGATCTGCGCTGGCTGAAGGAAAGGAAAATGTGTTTACATGGTCAGTGCAAGAAAAATAACTACTGTATACGAAGTTCTGAGGTGTCTTCCTGTGTAGTTGATACCATATTGATGACAACAGTTCAGGGGGTTATGTTGAGGCGATATATTATAATGTTGAGAATATTGATCAAGGTTATGTTATATTGGAAGCGCATAAATATGTGGGGAGCTGACGCTAGTCGCATGCCCTAGGGCACAATACCACATTGATTTCTCTGCATATTAACTGAAAGGAATGCGATTTCTCGGAAACCCATGTACAAAGCAAAAGGATCATCTCTTTGTAGTTTCAGAATGTGTGAAACTGGTGGCTCGTATATTGGAAAAAGGAAAAATGTATTTATTCCTCCTTGCAATGCTTGTGCGTTAGAAGGTCAGACATAAGTGTGATATGTCATTATATGCACTTAACTAATGTGGGATCTAGGAGCAATAGCACATCAGTGTGGATCAGAGCTTTCCATATCTGGCACGATGAAAGAGTACAGTAACGGCTATAAGTTGTGTTGTTGTATGATAAGTAAGCATGTCTACACGGGTTGTAACTTACGGACATTTCTGGGTCTCTACGTGTCCTTCCTGTGAGAGTGGAAAGGACAGACATCTTATGCATTCTCCTCTGAGGAGCACAGAGGTTGGGCAGAGAAGGAAGGAGTCTGCCCACTTTGCAGTTGATGTTTGTGGAGATTGTTTTGCTTATGTACATAGGAATATAATCCTTCTCCTTCTTTTCTTACCATCTTTCTCTCCATCCTTTACTTCCTTCTTCATCTTCTTCCTTTTTATCCTTCTTTCTGTCTGTTATTTCTTTCCTTCAGTTGTTTCTTACCTCACTTCAGTTGTTCCTTTCCTATTCTTCCTTTTCCTTCTCAGGTTGTTTCTTTTTTCTTTCTTCCTTCCTTTTCTTTATCGAGTTGTTTCTTTCCTTAAGTCCTTCCTCCTGTGTTTCCTTCTTTTCTATTTCCTTTCTCATATTGTTACTTTCATTCTTCCTTTCTTTCCTTCCTTCTCTTATTCCATTCCTACTTCTTTCTTTAGTTTCTTTCTTTCTTCCTCTTTTCCTTTCTTCCTTCAATTTTCTTTTCTTTCTTCCTCTCTTTCCTGCCTTTACTTGTTCCCTTTCTTCCTTCTTTCCTCTCTTTCTTACCGTCCTCCTCGTTTGTAACCTCAAGCCACACCGGTTGCTGTTACTCTTTACCTTCCTTCCTTTCACTTGTTGCTCTCACCACTGCCGTCGTTGGTCGTGGAGCTTGCAGCTAGGTCGGCTTTAGCTGGCTCCACCGCTTCTCCAACTCCACCACTTCTCTTCACTATGGAAAGGGTATCCGGTCCGGGACTTGGACTGGATGGTTATGGGCGCCAGCAACTGTGGGTACAGCTGCAAAGTGAAGGGAAAAGGTGGACGGGGTGGGAGCTGATGATGATCGGGCTAGCAGTGGTTGGCGTGAGACTCTGGCTCAGGTCGTTTAGGGCCTTACTCCACGAGGAGGAAAGAACACACGGGACATACAAACACTTGGCACCACTTAACTTTATTGACTTTTTTTAATCTGCGCGCCTCTGAGATACATTTCAGTGCGTTACTCTACTGTAATTCCACCCGTTGCTCGAACACTAATTTTACTTAACATACGAGTGAGACAGACAGACGCGTCCGGTCAGTTTAACCGTTCTTACGAGCCTCTCCACAGGAACTGACTCTCCGTTTTTGAATATTCAGAGGTCCTGCCAAAATTTGAAGAAGGCCTCATTGTCATCTTCCAAATCTCCGGGTTGGCTGAATTTTAGAAGGGGGAGGGGTTCGATAGATTTCTCATTCCTCCACTGGTCAGCTGTTTCGCGGCGAGAGTTGGGGTTCACACGCTCTCACCGTCTTTCTGACCCGGGGTGGATTGAGAGGGTTCAATCTAACGGTCTCCTAAGAGTAGGTCCGTGATGAATCAGGTGTTGTAAATTGGCCCCTTTCCTCTACTAATAAAACAATTCGCCGCTCCTTTCTAAAGGCAGGTTTTAGCCTTTGGGGAGTTATGACCGTTAGAGGGCCACCTCTCTCTAGTGACAAAAGTTCTTTTCAATGTCTTTTGGACATATTTATCTTATTAGTACATATGGCGCTTTCTAAAAGTAAGGAGAGTGTCGGGCTGGTTTGGGTTTAGTCTGGGGATTGCGACCCGTCATAAACTTTACCATCCCGGAACTGCGAGAGGGTTCAGGTCCCGTTGGTTGGAGTGGGTGTGAGGTATTGCCTCTACTTTGATGTAGCGACAAGTACCGACACACGTGAACAAAACATTGTAGTCCTTTGCATTGTGCGGTTACACTCTTTCCCTCCTCCAGTTTTTTCTTTCTTTCCTTGTCATCTTTTCTTTCTTTCCTTCAGTTGTTCCAGTCCTTCCCATCTTTCCTCCCTTCAGTTGTTCCTTTCCTTTCCTTCCTTCCTTCTTTCCTTCTTTCTTTCCTTCCATCAGTTTCGCCTTTTGTTCTCTTTCCTTTACTTCCTTCCTCTACTTGTTCATTTCCTTCTTCGTTTCTTTCTCTTGTTCCGCCTGTTGTTGTTTCCTTTCGTTACGTCTTTGAAATATTGTTATTGTTGTTTCTTCCTTTCTTACTTTTTCCCTCGTCCCTTCCCTTTCAAGGCGTTAGCATATGTTTCCCGTTACACTATCGTCACATCTAGGCTCTCGTGTTACTTTCCAGGTTCCGAGTCCTTCACCTGCCCTTATTTTTCCGGAACCTGGAGGAAGCCTGGAAACTTCGAGATCTACTCTGGAGCTGGAAGCGGACAGCGCTACGTTCCGTGACACCAAATTGAGACTACGCTGTGAGGCTTGGCTCTTCAAACTTTATCGGCGGAGCAGCGAAGAGCTGGAGCTTCGTGAAGATACTCCGCAACTGGCATCTGTACTAGGCCCGAGCATAGCAGGTAACGTCATTACTTATCACAAGAGTCGCCCGTTTCTCTGAATTAGTGATTTAACGGTCAGGTGATTGCCGAATCGACCCGCGCCATGAAGGTTATATTAGAGTAAGCAACGAATGTTACACGTTAGAAATATTGCTGACGGTTTGGATCTGTTTTGTCGCTGCATAAGAATATTCTGACATGACGGCTGAAAGCAGGAATAACTGAGTTAGGGCTCACTTCCATTGCTAGCCAACGGTTCGCTAACCCCATATTTCAGCGGTGACGCAATAACAGAGGAACTTTAAGACATAGTGACTTATATTCGGTTCCCCCGAAGTTATGAAAGAGTTAGTTCAGTTCAGGAGTGAGCCGTCGTTCGGCTTTTGTTATTCGGAAGAAGTGGCCTATTCGTAAATCAGAACCAAGTCAGTCACAGTAGAAGAGGAGACACTCGTAGTCCAGTAAGGAATGGGGCAAGTCGTAGACAGTCACTGATTGTGAGCTGTTATAATTGACTGTAATTGTAATAGAAGTGCCAATAAATCCAATCATCCTATTCAGAACCCGGGTATAGGTTTCACGCAAGCCGCTCATACGTGACTCCGAGCCAACTGGGCCCCTCATCACCACTTCATTGTGCATACTGAGGTCGCGGCAGGAGGAGACAGCCTGCAGACATGGCGGGTTGTTGCGACAAAATGCGGTACTTCTGCACATACAAACAGATAGCAATAATAATTGTTACTCTCACTGAATTATTCAGTTTCTTGTTAACCACAATTGTTCGGTGATATTTTTTGTATTACACTATTAGGCTTAATTAACATACTATCCAATCGTGCTAGTACAAGAAACACTGAAAAGCCCATTTCAACAGAGATGTAATTTTCTTTGCTATTGTGACATGACGCCTGAAAGGTGCAATTTGCCCATCTCCTGGGCTGGGCTTCGCTGAGCAGGTTCCCGTGGCAACACGGAAGGCGCCGCTGCTGGACGTCGAATTGTTGGAACACGTTTCCATAACAACGAATACGACTGAAGAAGCAACGCATACAGAAACGTTTCGATTCACACGGCAACGAAGTTCCACAGCAGAGTAACAGCGAAGAACGCGGTAACTGTACTGTTGAAGGAGGTGATCTCCATACGTTTCGACCAGAACCTACCTCAGGGAGAGAACTGACCAGCAGAAGACTGAAGACAAACAGAAGTCAAAAGAAGACAGAAGTGAAGACTTTATTTTATGTGGTGTAGTTACAGTAGCCTTTAGAATGTAATTGTTCGTAGCTACGAAGTGTTACAGTTACAGTAAGATGGTGTTACAACTAATCGTAGTTCCGCCTGGTGAATATCCAGTAAATTGAGTCATCTAATCTGAAACCCATAAATTATTTGTCGCGTTACCAGGAAACTATTTTGCATATTCTAATATCCATAATATTTATTTATTGCATGAAAAAGAATATTCAAGCAAAATAACGTATATAATATACGCACCTTTTACCACGAGGTTTCCTTGTGATACAGCAAATCGCTTAACACGTTCTTGAAGCTTACACTAAATCAAATTACACGGAGAGTTTGTGATTATTGTGGCCTACATTACAAGCGGCATAGATGCCATCTGGTGTAAGACTGTTTCTCTCGATCTCCGAATTATATATACGACCCCGTGGCTAAGAGGCAGACTCGTGCAGGTGCTTTGACTGCTAGAGGGGGACACAAGCGATTAGAGCTCAGTATAAAGACCAGAGTTGAACAAAGCCCCCTTCCTGCCCCATTCCTTTCGTGGTATAAATCGTAGCCATAAACAAAGGAGATTTCCCCCGCCCGTCGCAATTTCCATTCCTGTAATTAACACGGATATTAAGCAAAGACGGGGATAGTGCATTATACTGCCCAGCAAATCGCATTTATGAAGAAGTAATTAGCTCATCTCTTGAAGAGGCGAGATTCGGGAATCGGATTATTTTGAAGGAATTAGCATCTTGTGACTGTTTAGGATTTATAAAACCCCCAAATTCTTCAAAGGATTTCCGTCAAAGGACTTAGCAGAGACGCCATGGGGATGATCTAACTTTGCATTTAGATTAGTCATGAATTCGAGGAATCAAAGCGAAATGAAACTAAGTATGTGCAAAGCTATATATTTCGAATTAAGTCAGAGAGCTTGTTTATTGTGCACCGAATAGTGAATCGCCATCTTAACCGACAGATTGGCCCATTTTAAAATGGTGTTCAAGAAACTGAAACACATAAGAACTTTTAATAATCAAATAAATTGGCGATTCCCAAACGATGTTCAGTGTGAGATATACGATTTATCTCGAAAATTTTCGAAGTTGAGAATTAATGCCAGTTTGAAAGGTAAATAATAAAACTTAAATTCTGAAAACTGATTTTCTATCCTGGGAAGTTATGCCTGAAAGTAAGGCCGAAGAGGCCCTAATCCTCGTCTCCTAGAGGACTGCGAACCGATATTGGGTGGACCGCCAATACATGTTAGACTAGTTTTACTCACAATTTATAAAAGTTTCTGAAAGACGAAATTGAAATTTATTTTCAATGTTCGGATTTACATTCTCTCCATATTCTACACAATCTTAGAATCTGAATGCTTTACACAGAAAGAGTGCTTGAAACACTTCATATATTTAGATATGCATGCATATATGAGTGCATCCGATAAAGGATTGCATATGTGAGTATCTATTGAAATATATCATATTGTGGCATATTTGCTCAAGGCAAGAACTGCGAAGCCAGTCGAGATAGCCGTTGCTAGGAAACAGATCCGTAACATGCAAAAAAGGAATAACTTGGCAGCGGTGTTCTTTACGCGGTCCGTGTGATAGCTACATGGCACAAAAACAGAATAACTATTATGATAGGTGCTATCTATGATGTTAGTGCCGAGGCTATATAGCGAGGTGCATCTGCGATTACGAGAGACCGGACAAGCGGGCACTGCCTGGGAACCTTAAAAATCAGAGATAGATTTTCTTAACCCCCCCCCCCCAATGTAGTGTCTCTCCCTCCCCCCCCCCACACTTCTTCTTCTTCTACTCTCTATTACGAGAGAGTTTTGAAACAGCAGTTAGAAGAGTAGGAGTTAGTTGTGAAACAGGCGCCGTGAGCTCTGAAGCTGAGGAAGCTACGGCGTTGGAAGCCGTTACCAGGCGACAACCGATGAAGATACAGCAGATCGAGAACAATTAGTACGTGCTGTAGTTAATTGTAGAGCATGCGAATTAGCGATAGCGCTATAGTTACTTGTAGTTACGAGCTGTAAGAGTTCAATCAGTCCAATTACCAATCCAAACTCCGTTTATAATCATACTCAACCACGTGACAATCTATTAAGGAACACGTACGCTATGAACAAAACTACAGGAACAGTTTATCCACGAAGAAAGAGGCAGAAAATATATTTATTTTTTAATGTGTTAGTGAAGTTTTCGACCACGTCAACAGCCATAAAATATTTTTTTTTTAAGATTGCATCCACGAAAACGTTGTTGAAAACGCTACATTAGACTGTTGTTTACTTTCCTTTTCTGAACTTCTGAAGACGATACACTCAAAGATCAAGCAAAGATTCAAGCGATGAAGCTTAATGCAGCCTCAGAATCACGTGCAAAGGAACTATGCTTAGTGTAATGCTATACTTGAGATAACCGTCAGCTGGTTACTACAAACACCTGAGCTGAGAACTGTTGCTCGAGAGTTAACGCACATGATTCATCCTAAAGATGCAGCAAGTTCGAGTCTTAACCGGAGTCACACCTGCTGCCTTGTGTCGTGTATTCATGAATTTCCTTAGTCACTCTAAGAGATTTCCGGTATAGCAGCTTTAAAAAAGCCATAGCTTCGTGTCAAATGCTTTCTCTTTCACAGTGTACGCATGTTCTCTCATTCAATTTCCGGTTAAGTACGCCCTAATTTGTGCAGTTCATATGACGAAGTTAAACAACATATAGTTGAAGCATGACAATAATTGGAGTTCTTTATATGAACTCGTCCTCCAATGACAATATTTCTCTAATCATGTTGACGTGGTGGCGATTTGTAAAGAAAGCATGCGGGGAGACGGGCGGAAGCGCCCTGTTTGATGGTGCCCAAATGTCATATGGCATTCTGGGATCTTATGAGCAATCAACATGGCATCCGTGGATTTGCTCACGATAATCCTTTTGACTTAAAGTTTCATATCCAGAAACTGTCAGGACTATTCGGAAGGTAATCCCGGCAAGCTCTTAACAAAACAAGTAATGAGAAGAAAACTGATTATTAATAAAAATACATACATACTCAAGCTACTTCTCAACGTAGTCACCACCGGAACTGAGGCACTTATATCAGGGAATAAGTTTTTGTATGCCTGTGTCAAAGAATTCTGCAGCCTGTGAACTCAGCTGCGTTTTGAGACCTTCCATTAACTCCTCAGTACTGTTCAGCGCTTTTATCGCAATCAGTTAGTTAAACAAGTGATAGTCACTCGAAACGAGATCAGGGCACTAAGAAGGAGTCGCTTGGGGGGGGGGGGTAGAGTCCAGTTGGGTCTGCTCGACACTACGACCACTGATTTGCCTTTTGTACCTGCCCCGAATGATTATGATGATGGAGAATTTGGTGGAATGAAGATTGGCAGGGGAAACCGAAGTACTCGGAGAAAGCCCGCCCCCAGCGGCACTTTGTTCACCATAAATCCCACTTGACCAGACCCGGGATCGAACCCGGGCCGCCGCAGTGGAAAGCCAGCGACTAACCGCTTGAACTATGGCGCAGCCTCACTAAGGAGAACGGTCAAACATCTCCCAGTTGAAATGCTCCAGCAGTGCTGGAGTGCGAGCACCTGTATGCGGACGCGCATTGTCACGGAGGAGCACTACACCGTATTTCATCACTCCCATAGCCCAACGCAGATTTTTTGGTGTTTCGCAATGCACTTCTGACGTTATGGTGGTCCCTTGTTGCATGAATTCCACCATCAGCACTCCCTTCCTGTCCAAGAAAACTGTTTCCATCAGCTTTCTGGCAGACAACGTTTGTTTAAACTTTTTGGGCTTGTTTGGTGAATGTGTGTGCATCCACTGCTTTGACTACTCTTCGATTTCAATATTAGCACATGAAACTCGGGTTTCATCACCTGTTACTCGTACGATATGATTGAGAACTTCACCGCCATCATTGTGGTACCGCTCTGAAAAGTCAAAGCCGAAGCCAATCTCTGCGTTTTGTGCACACCCGTGAGCATTTTTGAAACCCATCATACGCAAAACTTATGATAGCCTAGCTTAATCGTGATAACCTCGCAGAGAAGATGGCGTGAAGTTTGTGTAATTTCACGCGAAAATTCCCAAACTGTGAAGCGCCGTCTTTCGCAAATTTTCTAGTAGACACTTCGAACAGGATCATCACTCACAAAATTATGCAAGAAACATGGAATGTTTGCAACATTGAACAAGGCGAACACAGGAAATATAAGAGGCTTGAACTTGGCGACGGTCAAGCATACGGTCGTTCAAGTGACTAGACTGCTGTTGTAACAGGAGCTACTAATGATAGAGCATGATCTGCTGTACTGAACCTGGACTAACAGAGGCCTTGTATATATTGTACATACATATGTTTAATAACACGTAAAATGAAAATTCTACATATTTCATAGTGATTTGAAGTGCTAATTTCTATGTTGAAATCCGTTGCCAGGATACGACTAATGAAGACGGAGAATCCTAGTGAGTGTGCTACGGTGAACTGAGACTGTATAGAATAGCGATAGGGTTATAATTTTGATTAAGTTAACTTGTAACCGAATTGTCAACAAAGCCAACCGTCCTATCTAGAACCCTTTATTTTCGTCACGCGTACCCTCCCCCCCTACACGTGACAATAATTTATTACTTATGGACCGTATGATATATTTACCGAGTACATTTTATTGCCGATATAAACTTACTAGTTTCTCCGTAATTTTCATTTCGTGCATCTTGTTGTGTTACAATATACAACACTTTTATTGACCGTCAAAAGACAACATATAGAAAATATCAGGTTCAGCCCCCAGCTATGGCTTCGCTACACGTTTCAGCCACTAACGGCCATCATCAGACAAACGCATATTAACAAACATATACTATTGAACTGCTGTACAATGGATTGGATACAATGTTAAAATACTTTGTGTAAAAATACAATAAGTCAGATTATATTAAAAAACTGAACTGAAAGTTATTGCATAAAACAAGATAAAACTTAATTGATGTTATAGAACATCGAATCGATCGTTGATTATTTACTTTTCATATGTTTCTATGGACCAATTGGAAGTTCGAATATTTCATTTATATGAGAATGTATAGGAGGCCCATGATGTTGTAAATTAATTAATCTGAAAATGATACGATAATAATAGTATTAAATTTTGTCATAATTAATAATTGATTTTGATATTGAAGATGTAGTATATAGTATATATTATTAATTACAGTGTAGTTGGTGCCTCATCTTACGAAGAATTGTCCGTACTGTATGAAAAGTAAACAACGATTGATTTGGTGATGCAGGATTAAAGTCAATGTAAGGGGGGGAGGGGGGAGGTAAAAATAAGGTGTATGCGGGAGTGATGGAAAGGGGAAGAGGGTATAACTGTATATTATGTTTTGTATGTATCAATTATTACATCGTATACAGGGTTAAACATTTCAGTAAAATTATCATTCAGTCGTATGTTTTGTTTGCTGATTTCATAAATGTGAAATCTTTCGTATGTACCCAAGGTTCGGCCTTTCTTGCCGATATATAGAATTTCTAATGTTTTGTCTATCGTACCATATTCATGTGTGGTGTCCAGTACATGTTGAGAAAATTTGGAACTTTGTCCGTTATTTTTTATGTCTCCTATGTGCTCTTTGAATCTAACCTTAAAGGTACGTCCAGTTTGTCCTATATATTTTAATGGACAGTCAGAACATTGTAGTTGGTAAACCCCACTGAGATTATACATATCATTTTTGTCATCATTAATTTTCAACGGATGTTTTATATTGTTTTTTGTCTTATATGAGATACCAACCTCAGTATTATTGAAAAGTTTAGTAATAGGTCTGATTTCATGTCCAAAATAGGTAAAAGTGGTCCATTTATTTTTCAGCATAGTATTTTTTGTGGAGGGTTTCTGTGTTAGTTGTATAGTATTTAGTGGGTAGTTATTATTATTTAAAATAGTTCTAACAATATTTTCTTCTATGTTTTGATTGTTTGGCTGCTTTTCTGTGTTCAAATGGATGACATGAATTATTGTGAATGATTAGATCGGTAGTTGTAGTTTTCGGTAGATTCCTAGTTGTAGGTTTCCATGTGTTTTTTCGATAGATAAAGCTAAGAAACTTATCTTTTTGGCTTTTTTTTCTATTGTGAATTTTATATTATGGTGAATATTGTTAAATTCACACAACGTATTTTCAATGTTAGTTATATGGAAATTATAAATGATTAAAATATCATCGACGTATCAAAAATAATCTATTATTTGGTATTATCTATTACAATTATCATTGATATTTTGACAAAATACAAAATACCCTTACATTGACTTTAATTCTGCATCACCAAATCAGTCGTCGTTTACTTTTCATACAGTACGGACAATTCTTCGTAAGATGAGGCACCAACTACACTGTAAGTAATAATATACTCGTATACTACATCTTCAATATCAAAATCAATTATTAATTATGACAAAATTTAATACTATTATTATCGTATCATTTTCAGATTAATTAATTTACAACATCATGGGCCTCCTATACATTCTCATATAAATGAAATATTCGAACTTCCAATTGGTCCATAGAAACATATGAAAAGTAAATAATCAACGATCGATTCGATGTTCTATAACATCAATTAAGTTTTATCTTGTTTTATGCAATAACTTTCAGTTAAGTTTTTTAATATAATCTGACTTATTTTATTCTTACACAAAGTATTTTAACATTGTATCCAATCTATTGTACGGTAGTTCAATAGTATATGTTTGTTAATATGTGTTTGCCTGATGATGGCCGTTAGTGGCTGAAACATGTAGCGTAGCCATAGTTGGGCGCTGACCTGATTTTTTCTATATGTTGTGTTTTGACGGTCAATAAAAGAGTTGAATTTCTCCGTAAGTTGGTCTGTGTTATGTTCTTTGACACTGTCAGTGCCTTAAGCTGTATATTTTTGGTTAGTACGTGAATAATGAATGAGAAACGATTTGGAAAGAAGTGACCATTGACTAATCCATGAAGTACTTATCAGGAATTTGCCTGTAAAGTCATGAAAACCCCAGACAGGATAGTCGGTGGCCCTGCCGGGATTTGAAATTAGCGCCTTTCGAATATAACTATGAGAGAGTCACCGCTGTACCAGCTTGTGCTGCAGCTTCTCTGTTAGAGTAAGTGTTGCACGAAATAACATGAGAGCCCGGATATGTGTGCCCTGCCTTGAGGATTAAAGGGGCAGTAGGTTTCATAATATATCATATTTAATTTTCTTCCCGAAAAGTTGTGCCTGTCAACGGCTTCCATTCCAGCAGTGATATTGTCTTTAAACCACCACGGCCACAGCCACTCTGAAGCCCACTGCGTTCCAGGGACTTTTGCCGCAGGAAGAAAGATCGACCGGGGCGTGACATCAACCACTGATGCCCTTCTGGTTTAGTCTACAATGCGTCAACCTTTACTTCTATGTCTTCTATACGCGTTCACGCAGAAGGGAAAATTCATCTTTTATGCTTCTTTTGTCTATTTTATTCTTTGGATTGTAATGTTATTTTTACCATTACGGTCTTCTTACAAAGTTGGACTGCTTTCCAATACATACCCCTTCTTCTCTATTGTTTGTCTCTCTCGTAAATCATTCTCTACATCTTTCAGCCACGTCAATCAGGGACTTCCTACTTTTCTGCTATATTAAAGTAGGCCTACTGGGATAGTATAATTTATATTGAAACACCTGCCTACTTTTATTTAAATAGAGGCTGCCTTGTAGATGATGTAACAGCCAGAGGCTTTATCGCCCTTCCTCCAATAAAATATTCGGCGTTGTATTGTAATGGTTTGCCTGCTGGTAACTGGATGAATTGACACCACTGAACAAACATGCTTGCCTGCTCTTCATTAAGGGTGGCAAAACAAACAATTGAAACTACGGCTTATGTATTCTAGTCATAATTATAACACAGCAACTGCAAACATCACACCGCTTCCATTAGCTTCTGAGCCATCTGGTGGCCCATAATGACTGAAGTTTCTGTCGACGTGTTTCCTAATTTCAGAGTAACTGTCGGTTGAGGATTTCCTACCTCTCCTTCGGACATGGCGCTGTGACGTGCAGAACGATTGATTCCCATGCTCTGTATCACGGGCTGAAAGATTCTATCAAAAACCAAATCATCTGTTAACTATTAATTGACAAACTTGACACCGCAGAGTAATTACACTTCTTACCCCTTTAGTAACTGTCCGACGTTAATCTCCCCTCTTTGATGTTCTTTAGGAAGGGTACGACGCCGCTTCCTTTCCTAGTGTCCCGTCAGGTGATTAGCATTGGCTTTCTGATACATATAAATATATATATATAATTTAGATTATATATATTGTAACGTGTTTAGTTACTGAATACGCCGTAGAGATTGTTAATTGGTTTATTTAACAACCTACAAATCTCGGCTACAATTAATTATAACAAAGTTGCGGGGTTTCACACTTTATAACCCTATTCGCAATATTTAATTCACTCTATTGTCAGTAGTCTACACGTTTCACAGTACGGGAGCTATACAATACAATTACACTTCTGAGGAATTATTAAAGAAACGGAGTACACTATTTTGTCACCCACTGACACTTCAAAGTCACAAATCATTTTTTAAAAATTAAAATTAATTACTGGCACAAATAGTGATTCTTAGGTTCATTTTAACCTAAATCCATTCTTCTTCTTTCCAGACAAAAGAAAATTAGGAAAAAGAGGATTAACACTACTGCACAATCAACACAATTTCAGCCATCAGNCAGATTTCTTATACTTTTTCTTCTACCCTGAAGATGGAGGCGATACGTTCCTCCGAAACGTCGGTTAACACCACTTATACACGGTGCCAAATCCCAGAAGACTGCTTTCTTCATTTTATTTCTTATTCTTGCTTGATACCTAGACGCTTCCTGTCCTTAAGTAACTGAGCCTGTGATTGGCATATCTTCGTTGTCATCACCCATGTTTTTCCAAAGCAAGATGTGACAAATTGTATGCAACCAAGTGGAACAAGTTCATACATACATCAAATATAAGATATTACCAATACATTTTCCCATATAATTCTTCTTGATACATCAGTTTATCAGTAACTATTTTCATGTATGAACTCCTAGCAAGTCTTTAACTTCTTCTGACTGCCTGATTAAGCTGTCGCTAGCATATTTCTCTATAAGTTCCTGTTTTTTACGCCTCAGTAGTGCCTCTTCTACTTCCCACTGTGATGGGACTGGAACATATGCTATGAACTTCGACTGCAGTAATTCTTCTGATATCTGCTTTTCATCTTCATCAGAATCTGGTTCTGGTGCCACAGTATAAATATTCTCCTCCTCCTCTTCATGTGGCTGACCCGAGCCTTCAGCTTTTCCATGAATGGACGTCTCCTTCTTTAATTTCCAATCAGCCACTGCAGTCCCTATTGCTTGTCTCTCTTCATTTTGCTCAAGTGGTGTCAGAATGCCATCATTGTCTACTCGATAACCATGATAGTCAGCATCAATATCTTTCATGAGCTCGGCACTTGTCTTTCTAGGAGGTGATGGTGGTTCCTGCTCAAAGAGCTCTCTAACACCTGGAAAATCTTTGGCTGCTCCAAAGTATATGTAACCACGATTCCCAGGAATTTCCTTGCCCCCGTGATCCAACATACGAGGTCCCACTTTAGCATAATCGGGGCCTCCAAGTTCTCGTATCTGTCTCTCCCAATGACCCTTTTCACGGAGAAGTTTGTTTATCTGATCATTCAAATCACGGATCATAGATTCACCAAGTCCAGCATTCTGAATCTGAGCCACTTTCTTGGCTATTTCTCGAATAATCTGCATTCTCCACTTCTCAGCTTTAGGTAAATCATGACATTCGGATGCAAGATATGGTCTCCTCTCCCTTTCTTTTCCTGTACCACTAACTTGGGCTGCCCTCCATCGAGCTAAAGTTGTCATTGCCTTCTCAGCATTTCGAGCCATTGCAATAAAGAATCCCACAGTAATGTAACTTCCTAAAGAACTGTTTCGACGAATACGCCTTATATGAATACTGAACTGTTATTTAACAGTACACCACAACACTTCATACACCCCTCTTAAAGTAAAACACAACAGATCCAGAGCCGTTCAAAACCTTCATAAAGTTCATAGGCAGCTGTCTTGAGAACTAACTTCGGCGGCTGGTACACTTTAACTCGTAACTCGTAACTGCTGCCTTGAGAACTGTTGATCACACACTGACTCTCGCTTGCTGCTCAGCCGGCTTTTATTCCGTTCGCTGTTACCTGTTGCCCGTGTCAACAGCGGCGTTTCGTTGCGGTGCCGCGTCACAGCGGGAAGCTGTGCCACGTCACAGTGCTTGGGGCTACGTCACCGCGCGGAGGGGGGGACGGAGCGCTGACTCACCCGCCCGTCACTGCTGAGGGGGGGAGGGGTTGTCCTCCATTGCGCAACACGTCACAATATCTACACTTTTACTCGTATATTAAGTAATAATTCTAATATTATTATAGAAAATAGGAGATATTAGATTACAATTTTGTAATATGCTTAAGTTTTATTTTATTTTCTTGGTTATAAATGAAGATAAACTTACAGTATCTACATGCTGAGTACATTTCCTTCTGCGTGTATATAAAATTTGTATAAGAGTTCAGTTTGTCATGCAGGTAATTACGGCAACAAATTTTGAGCTTCAACACTTACAAGAACCCAAGTTATGTAGTTAGTCACGAAAACAGAGTACATTTTGTTTTACTGTGCTATGCCCATTCCGTGAGTATAGATAATAATTTGACGTGAATATGTGAAGTGTAGTGTACGTGTAGTGTACTATATATAGGAGATGGATCACGTTTCAGTATTTTTGCTCGTTCGCGGAAGATTGGGTTAAACACCGGTCTTGATCCATTATCCGATAACATATAGGACTGGAATGGAATACGACAGAAAGCAAAGAGGAAGTAAATAACACAAAAGCTTACAAATACGAGCATGTGATGAGATTTTCCGTTGAATTCTCAGCGGGTACTATACAAATGTCTCTATACGTCTATAAAATTTGTGCATCATAAATAGGTACCAGCTGTCTAAATACAGTTCCGCAATGGAACGCAAATAGGCAAGAGAAAGATTAGTTGGAATAACATTCGCACGAAAACATGATACGAACTCTCGCTTCTCATACAATTATTTCCGAGTCTCTATGTTTGTAGTTTGTTACTTATGATCTGCGGTTACAGTCTCTGTTCACAAATCTGATTTGAATGTGAACTATCCGACACCCCTGAAAACTGATTCATTGTTCGTACACTGTTAGCAGTTCCAGGAAACAAAAATTGACATCCAGCAAGTGAACGATATACAATACATGAATATATGTCGAGTTTCATTCCTTAAATTCTTTCCCTGTAATTTAGGTACAAAATACGGGTGTAGAAACAATGATTTATTGTTACACATCTACAGTTCAGAAGGGATAAGTCTGACTCTCGTACGTCGCAATGTGAACCCTTTATATCGCAGTGGTTATGTGTGTTCTACATTTTAACACTGAATTTTCCTTTTTACCCATAAATGCTGCATACTGTTGTTAGAATAAATAATGATTATTTATTTAAACAACACCGACCTTTGTAACGGATAAGCAGTTTTTTCTGCGAGGTAGGAACGGGTTTAAAAAAAAAAGTATTTCGAAGAATTTCTGTTACTGTGTTCTTCTTTTCCTATTTATATTCTTCAAGATTGAACTCCTTTGTCTGGAGGTCTCCAAATTACTTTTTTTTAAAATTACTCTCCGAAAAGGATAAATACCTAACGTTAACTAAGAAATTATTTCCTTAAATCGTGCCGTCGTTTGGGATGTTACATCGTGTAGTCTGGTAGAAGTTTTGCCACGTTTCAGAGGAATATGTTGCCTGCATCTTCAGAATCGAAGAACAAGTCAAAGAAAGAGAAATCCCAAAGACTGGCGGTAAATTCCTATGAAAAGCCAGTACAATTCTTCGTCAGGAAACGGTGTGACATCCGAAGGTAGCAGTGTTCATAGTCAGCTCTGTGAGATCAACATATATTGCACATTATCTGCCTGAACCCCCAGACTAGTAGCGTTGTCGGTACACTGACTGACTACGGGCTGGACGATCGAGGGATCGGAGTTCTAGTCTCGGTGAAGTCAAGAATTTTCTCTTCTCCACGTCGTTCATACCGGCTCTAGGGTTCACCCGACCTCCTATTCAATGGGTACAGCGGGATGTTTCTCCGAGGGTAAAACTGCAGGGGCGTGAAGCTAACCACTCACCTCCAACTAGTGCCGAGATCAAGAAAATTTGTATCTATACATCCACTCCCACATACTCCTTCATGACGTAGTGCTTAATTAGTTAAGCGCAGAGACAACTTTACCTTCTTTACCCTCAGGCTAGTGAGCAGTGTTCAAACCCTGGATAACTTCCATACACGAAAGTGATCTACCAGGCCTTCCGCTAGACACGTCTCCGGCTTCTGTGTCTCTCTGCATTCGAGCTCAATGGATTTTAAGCAGTTAGAGCAAGGAGAAGAATGCAGCGTTATGCTGAACGGAAGTACACATAAACCGACTTAACATTTAACAATATTTGGAAGCATATCATAAATGCAATGTTAACAATTATTTATAAACAGTCAGTTGAAGTCAGCAGAAATGAATTTCTGAAAGAGATATTTACTACTTTGTGTAATAGGATTAGATTAGAAACTGCTGAAGGAACAATGAACAGTGCAGTTAAGAAAAAATCACATGTCGAAGGAATGGGAAAATAAAACTGAAAAAATTAATTGACGAGAAAACAAAACGATATCATAGAAGATCAAATATGTAACTTTTGAAAGGAATTTTGGGCGGAATCGATCAGTCAGCAAACTGGCAATCTACGAGTTAGACAGCTGGGGTTCGATTTTCAGGAAGAACTGCGACTTCTCTTTCCTTTAACTCGCCCCCCCCTTGTGCCCAACAAGTCCTTTATACATTGAGAACGGAAATTTAAATTTGCAATTGTTTTACCGAACGCTGTTGGCAATAATAACGAATTAGCTCTTATAAACTAAGTATATAATATTGTTTATAAATAATTATATTGGAGTATGAGAAAATGCAACTTCATGAACTAATATAGAGTTAATAATATCGTCACATCTCCAATAGCCTTGTTTTTTGAACCCTTGGGTGAATATAGGGGTAGTGACTGAAAGTACACTCTGTCACTTAATTCCTTAATCCTCTCGATTGAAACTTCGGGATATCCTGTCTTATCTCACTCGACTGTGCGCAATCTCGGCATTCGATAGAGCGTTGCAAAGTAACCAAATACATCCTACACATAGGAGCCGTTACGCTAAAAACAAATAAACAGACTGTGTATAATACAAAGGAAAGTTGTGCTTCTCAACAGAACGAGAAACAGACTGTCGTCTTGGTCTACGTAAAACGTGACCACTTTTGTGGCCAGTGAGAAAAATTTCAATCAACTCCTACCACTGACCCATTTCTCCGTGTGGAAACTTTCAACATACGGCCCTTTTATACAGGCGGTGCGGTACAATAAAGGACACACTACAAATTGCATTCGTCATGGCCTGAAAGAGGACGTAGCCGAGTTGGTTAAAATTCTACTGAGGTGGGGACAGCGTGAGTAATCCATTTACATTCGCAACAGAGGCAGCGTTGCTAGAATGAAGTCATTTGCTGACGTCTCCTCATGGTCCCAGAATTCCTCTCGCTTCACTCAGAAGGCGCAGAACTTAGCACGTCATACGTTCTCTCATTTCCTATTCCCTCCCTAAGCAATTGATCTTATTTATACACATTCGGAATATATTTGTTGGAACTGCATCTACTCACCACAGAGGATTATGACCGGATGCTGGGTCATTTGTTTGTCTCAAGCTGAGTGACTTCAGAACCCAACTTAACATCTTTAATATTTAAATAAAAATCATTGTATGTAACTTTATTAAAAGTTATATTTGATGGTTATGATTACTTTCACAATTATTATTATTTAGTGTATATATGTATTATCATTGTACTTCTTGCTTCAAGTATGTAATCTACATAGATGAAATTATTGGGAATCATAAGTGTTGGACTTAAAGTAACAGATCAACTACTGATCAGATCTTTTGCATTCGTCAGATGCTGGAGCAAAAAATTGGAGTACAATGAGACAGTACATCAACTATTCATAGACTTCATGAAAGCCTATGATTCAGTTAGGAGGGAAGTATTGTACAATATTCTGATAGAGTTTGGGATACCCAGTAAACAAGTTAGGCTGATTGAAATGTGTTTAAACGAAATGTGTGGCAAATATTTGTCTGATAATTTCCCTACCCAGAATGGTCTAATACAAGGAGATGCTTTATTGCCCCCCCTTTTCAACTTTTCTTTAGAATATGCCATTAGGAAGGTCCAGGAAAACCACGTGGGACTGAAATTAAATGGGACACATCAGCTGTTGGTCAGAGCTGAAGATGTGAATCTACTGGGTGATAATGTAGATACCATAAAGAGAAACACAAGAACTTTAACTGATGCCAGTAAGGAGGTGGTCTAGAAGTAAACACAAAGAAAACTAAGTATACGTTGCTATCTCGTCACCAAAATGCAGGGCAAAATCATGATATAAAGACAGGAAACAAATATTATATTTAAGCATCCTGTTACACTCACACAATATATATGAGACAAACTCCGTCTTAAGTGCAACAATTTAATTGTACTTCTTTCTTCTTCCCTTCCTCCACACTACATGTTTCGGCCCTAAATGGCCATCATCAGGTGTGTATTCTTACGTAGCTGCTACACTGCCCGTAGTTTAAAATTTAAAATCACCAGTCTTTCCAATTGTATGTATGTATAAAATCTTTGTTAACCTACGCGCGTCAATTTGATTTCTAAAATTTTAATTTTTAAAAATTTGGAAAAAGAAAAAGAACAGAAAATTTAGAGACATTTTACTTTGAATTGAAGTTTTAAAAAAGTGCTAATTTTAGAAATCAAATTGACGCGTGTAGGTTAACAAAGATTTTATACATACATACAATTGGAAAGACTGGTGATTTTAAATTTTAAACTACGGGCAGTGTAGCAGCTACGTAAGAATACACACCTGATGATGGCCATTTAGGGCCGAAACATGTAGTGTGGAGGAAAGGAAGAAGAAAGAACTACAATTGAATTGTTGCACTTAAGACGGAGTTTGTCTCATATATATAGGAAACAAATGTTTTGAAAATGTGGCACAGTTCGGGTATTTGTGAAAAACGATAACAGATCGAAACCAGATTCAGGAGGAAATTAAGAGGCGATTGAACTCGAGTAACGCTTGCTACCATTCAGTCCAGAACACTTGTCTTCTTGTCTGCTGTCTAAAATCATACAAATTAGGATATACAGAAATATAATCTTGCCTTTGGTTCTGTATTGGTGTGAAACTTGGTCTCTGACATTAAGGCAGGAATATAGACTGAGGGTATTTCATTACAGAGTTTTCGGAATATTTTGACCGAAGAGAGATCAAGTGACAGAAGATTGGATAAAACTGCATAATGAGGATCCTCATAACTTGTACTCTTCTCCAAGTGTAATTAGAGTGATCAAATCAAGGAGGAGTAGATGGGCAGGGAATGTAGCACGAATGCGGGAGAGGAGGAATACATATAAGATATTAGTGAGAAAGCCGGAAGGAAGAAGACCACCGGGAAGGCCAAGACGTAGGTGGGTGGACAGTATTAAAATGTTTCTTAGATACATAATTTTCCTGGGGACTGAAGCGCGGCCGGCGCGTAGGGCTGACAACCTTATCGCCATCTTTGAGCCGATTGTCTAGATAGTGTGGGACCATCAACGTCTCACAACCCTATGGGCCTTCACGGCCTGTTACAGGGATATCTTTACTTTTTTTTTTACTTTAGTTTACTGCTGCATATTCTCACGTGTATGGTTGTACGCGCGACGAAAATGACGGATTCTAGTTTGGATGATTGAATTTATTAACACCTTGGTTACAAGTTCTCTTAAACACATTTATATAGAGCGCTATCGCTGATTTACGTGCACTGGTCCTCTCCTCGTAACACAACCAAACCGCAGAAACTGCAGCAATCTCACTGAATCACGCATTCCAAGTATTCCACATGAGTGAAATCTTCTAAACACACTCTAAGTGTACTGCGAGTTTCCCGGGCTATTTTCCGCCAAGAACTCAGAACTGCACCGTAGCACTGTTTGTTTTTAAGATAAATCCTCTGCACGATCCCCACGGAAACACCGTCTCCCATGAAGATGGAGGCGATACGTTCCTCCGAAACGTCGGTTAACACCACTTATACACGGTGCCAAATCCCAGAAGACTGCTTTCTTCATAGTCACCGCCGTGAAAGCCTCAAATCTTACATAGTCTCCCATTGTTTTTTATGCATGTTTACCACTGCGTTTCCTAGCAACGGATTTCTTATATCTCAGTGATTTTCTTCACTGACTGCATAGAAATCATAGTTTCCCTATTGTTGATGTTTGTTTACGAAGCCGTTGCCTAGCAACACTTTCGCCTTCCACGTTACTATATTTATAGCCTACACAAGCTTAGCTTCCTTAAGCATCAATATTTTAAGCTGAACTGTGTAATCGGATACACTAGAAAGGATTAGCTGATTTTGCAAGTCCATCCAGCGAAATGTTCTTCAAAGCTGGGTAGCCACTGAGCCTTAAAAATATTTCCAAAAGTTAGCAAATGCCTGAGAACGAAAAACCGGTCACTGAGCCACATAAATGCACTCAAGCAAGCCGCACCGCGCATGAACAAACATTTTCAGAACTAATTCGGCACTTCAAAGAGATTCGCTTTCTCCGCGGTTCGCGCTTCTAGTCAGTGCAGACGCCTTCTGGAGCGCTTCGCCAGTCTTTCTTGGAGTAATACTAACGGCCTACAGTTTGTTTCTTTGTTTGCTATTTGGAGACCGTCAAGTGAAATGAACACTTCCGACTCTTGAGGACACCTTGAACATATTCTTGGAAGAACACAGTGTTTCCTAGTGTTCAGTCAGTTAGCAAGTGAACAGCGTGTCTCCACTTTATAAAGTGCGATATCCAATATCGAAGTTTCCTCTTCCTTTTTACTATCTCTTTTCAATAATGAATACATAAATAAAAATGGTGCACTTAGAGTTGTATTTCTTGGGGTCACACTGCTTGAGCTTGGCTCAACTACCAAGGCTCGCAAATATGCACTAAGCAAACTTTTGGCAGTGTTGGCTGTACTCGTTCTCTTCGCGAATTATCATTCGCACGTGTTTGCTAGGCAATGTTTGTCAGTGAATATGGAAACTCGAGATAACTGTTTAGCGCGTAAAATCATTTCTCCCCTGTCGTGCCCTTACTGGAGGACAATTTCATGCCCTGTTTAATTGCGTGTGCTGCAATCCAAAGGTTTTGTCAAGAACAAAATAAAAAGAAAAATCTGACATAAATAGAAGACGAAAAAGAGAGGAGACGAGAGAATAAAGAATACAAAGTGGAAAACAAAAGAAAAATAGTAAGAATGGGATTCGAAGAAGGAAAGTAGAAAAGGAAGGAATACAAGGAAGCGAGATGTGAAAATGTAAGTGACACAAAGAAGATAATAAATAAACAATAAAAGGTTCCACTAAAGGGAGAAATAAATGCGAATGGAAAACGACAAATAGACTAGGAAGAATAAAAATAGAAGAAGGAAAGACAGAAAAGGAAAGAAACAGGAAAATATGGGATGGAAGAAAGGAAGATAAGAGAAGAGAAAAACTATTGAAAAGAAAAGAAAGACTGAAATTGTGGGAAAGAGAGGAAAAAAGAAGTAGAAAGAGAAGGAAATGAAGTAGCATATGCAGAAATACATAGAAAACAAAGTCTGGAAGATATGAAGTGGATAACAAAAATAAAACGAGGGAAAGAAAACAGGGGTGGCTGGAAGGATGAAAGTAGCTCTAAATAAAGATGGACGGAAGGTAAATGTGTGACGGTTGTCTTATTGTATGTCTAACTGGAAGCAGCGCACTTAATGCAGGTTTCTCTTTGCATTCCTACGATTCAAACAAAGCTACTGTTCCGAATGAGCGACAAATATTTTAAAATATAAGGAGATCATAGTATAATAAATTACAACCTGTCGAAATGGTGTTGTTTCATGTGGACATGTTTCAGCGTGTAATTACACGAGGAAGGAGGGCCATCCGCCGCAGGATGTTATCAAACTTCCGAAATGGCAGAGCATATGAGGGTTTTTGCATGACAAGATCAATTTAACATTGTATGGTCCGTGTAATGGTAGCGTGCATGTAGAACATGACGTCACTTATATGTACTGATGATTAATTGTGAAATACTGAGAAATATCGCCAGTCTGATGCACTTGTAGTTTTGACAATAACTTCAGGTTTGCACACTGAACTGACACATATGGTCGTTTATAAAATATTTTGGAATATACATATTTAACGATAAATTACTTCAAAACATATTATTTTCCTAATTTTTTCATGGAATAATGATAATTTTCCAGTTTTTAAGCTCGAATATGATGAAGGATACTGCAACCAATCTAAACATACACTTTTTTCTTTGGAAGTTAAAACGGGGGAAGAGAATGCCTTTCTTGAATGTTTAGGGAAGACATTTTGAGCGTCATGCAGGTATATGGTTGGTCTGAAGGTGGCATATGTATCTTCAGTTTTCCTTGGTGTGATACAGTAGTGCACACCAAATTAATTATTGGCCGTTTCCTTCCCTCTCCATGCCGTCTCTTAACTGATAAAATCATAACTCAGTTTACTGTGTACAGTCTCTTTGAATTATGTAAACTAGCAGAAGACACAAGATACAACTGGAGCTTCCGATGTAGTTAGCTTCGTCATCAAACAAACAACAAAACAAACTCCGTGGTTTTAGTCCGCAAGCGAACTATACCGACCGAGCGACCGCCGCTTTTCGTCGCAATTAGTGCCAACTTTAGCGGATAGAGGGTGTCACGTGGTCAGCGCAACGAATCCCCCACGGCCGTTAATTTCTGTTTTCTAGACAAAAGCCGTTATTTCCTTGAAATAGCTCCTCAATTATCTTCACGAGGCTGAGTGGACTCGTTCCAGACCCACTACTTCTCAGAAAAGAATCTGGTAGCGTCGGGAATCGAACCCGGACCATTGGTTCTGTAGCCAGGAACTACTACAAGACCACAGAACAACTGAGCCCCTGCACTGTTCCGGTTCCTGCCTGAAACAGTTCCTCCCATCCATTCTACTCGCATGTCGATGATTTCTGACGGGTTTCCAGCTCATAGCCAGCCCACGAGGGTGTCTCTGTTACAGTTTCACCCCTTCAGATAATTGTCACAGCTATCTCTGCAAGGTCCTGTCTTGTGGATATCCTTCAGAGTTCCTTTCCTTAGATGGGTTACCTTCCTTATGGCTGAAAGCCTCATCGGAACTTTTAGCTGCCCAGGTTTGGTTCCGACTGTACGTCGGGCGTAAATCATAGTTTCCTTCTCACACGTCGTCAACTGGCAAAAATAATGCTTGCCCGGCATTGCCAGATGCATTACTGAGATTGTAGGACCTGCTGTCCCGGAAAGGCTGTATGCCCTTAACTACCTATAAGACAGCGATGAGTTATTAGCATGTGGCCCGCGGTTAAATAGCGTAATATTAACAAAACTGTACTAATATATACAGCTTTTTCAAGCAGTTTTTGGCAAAGAGGTTGTGCCAATGTAACTAATCAACCGAGTCCGAAGTTCCATCTCACGCCAGGACATGTGACACTGAGGCAGGGTTTTCTCCGAGTATTTCAGGTTCCTCTACTAATTCTCATTCCACTAACTATTTCATATTTATAATTATCCTATCTTCGACCCTACATAGCTTCAATAGCGACAGCGCCGTTGAATAGCAAACAAACTAACTCGAAGCAGTAGAGATTTCCTTGGGGAGATGATAGTCGTTTAGCTAGTGGAACACTTCTCTGGCGTTTCGGAACTGAGTGTTCATTAGAATATTCACAAGAGACCATCACCCTTCCTTATCCCCAGCCATATAAATCGAGCCCACAATCTCAGAGACAATCTTCCAGTCATAGAACTAAAACTGCATAAGAAGTTAATGTGTCTTTAACATACTTTTCCATATATTAATACTAATACTTTCATCGGCCAAATTAAATTCTCCGAACCTCTGTTGCAAAACTTCTTCGAAATTTGTTCAGTGTTCACTCTAAACAAAACTCCGTGGTATTAGTCCGCAAGCGAACTATACCGACCGAGCGGATAGAATGTGTCGCGTGGTCAGCGTAACGAATCCCCATGCTTGTTAATTTCGGTTTTCTAGACCGGAGCCGCTACTTCCTTGAAAGAGCTCCTCAATTATCCTCACGAGGCTGAGTGGACCTCGTTCCTGACCCACCACTTCTCAGAAAATCTTGTAGCGCCGGGAGTCGAACCCGGGACCTCTGGATGTGCATGCAGGAACTCTGACCACTAGCCCACAGAGGCGACCATTCACTCAAAAACAAAAATGTATATACTTCACTGTTGATTATTAGAATCCGAATAGTACTAAATTTTGACAATAAATGGAGGGTTAGAAACCAGTGCTAATATTCGTCAGACCTTGCAGTTCTATTAAGACCATGAAATGATTTTGTGTACAACTAATAATGAATATTTGTAATGAAATATACATCAGATATCGGGTTTTGTAACGTACTTACTGGATGGCAGGAAACTGTTTCATTAAACTAAAAAATGAAAGAACTGAATGGTTTCATTATTATACAATACAAAACACGAGTAGAATTGTTTTTAGTATTCACCCTCTCTCCTTTGTTAGCAACTCGTACTTCGCTGTTGTGAAAGACGGATACAATAAAGTAGGGTATGTAGTGAATTGCCAATTAGATTTACTGAAACAGTGAGTCACGAAAAGAACTAAAATATAGTTTCTACCAAATTATTCCCAGAAATGAGATTTGTGAATAGAATAACAAAACGGTACACTTTCATACATAATAAAATGTGGTCAGCTCATTTGTATTCACAAACAACAACGGAATTCCAAATTTAATTTCGTGTCGCACGTACGTCAACGACAAATTGCATAATTTCAGATTGTGCGGATTTTAAATTAGCCAAATACTTATCGTTGCACCAATCGCTAAACTGCTGCACTTGTAATCTATAATTCGTTCCTCGTTCTGTTAATTATTTTATTTAAAAGTACACATTCGCCTAACCACAGAAGATAATGTGTTTTAGCGCAAGCAAATACAGAAGAATGAAGAAGCGAAAATCTTTTTTTATTATTGTACTGGGATGAGATTAAATCCCGTGGTGCTTAATTTTTTTATTGCTAGTGCGGTGGGACTAAGTCCCTTGTACTGCGGCCACTTCTGGCCTATTGTACCAGGCCCAGATGATAGGTGAGGGTGATTGTGGAGCAATTGGTGGAATGAAGATTGGCAGGGGAAACCGAAGTACTCGGAGAAAACCTGCCCCAGCGCCACTTTGTCCACCACAAATCCCACTTGACCAGACCTGGGATCGAACCCGGGCCGCCGCGGTGGGAAGTCAGCGACTAACCGCTTGAGCTATGGCGCGGCCATCCCTTGGTGCTTACTTTACAGGAGAAAATTGTAAAAGCCCCTAGTAAAAGATGAGAGAAATGAAACACTTGGTTGAATGGGAATCGGCAGGGGAAACGGAAGTATTAGGAGGAAGCTTTCCTCAGCGTTACCGTCCGCCAAAAATTCCACGAGAACTTATTTGCGATTTAACCCGGACCGCAGGGCTGAGAACCCGTCAGGCAGCAGAAACGTTGACCTACTTTTCTTTCCTGCTCGTCACAGCTCGTTTACGTTGTTTTTCCTTTATTGCACTTAAAAAGTGTTTGTCGCGGAGGCCACAAAGCTGCATAGACGTAGCCAGTTCACCAGAGTGACATCATGGAGTTGAGTCTTCCCTGAAAAGCCACCAGTCGCTCAGCTAGTCCAAAAGTTTTTAGCATTTCATGGAACCTGAAAATTCATTGCCGTCTTCAAAAGAGTCCGCCACTGGTCCTGAGTTACATTTACCAGTCCATACACCCCAAACTATTTCTCTGACATCCATTTTAATATTATTCTACCTACGTCTACGTCTTACCAGTGGTTTCTTTTCCCCTGACTTTCTCTCCGAAACCCTATATTCACCCATCTTGTCCCCCAGGCTTACTACGTGCCCTGCATATCTCATAATCATGGCTCCATCAATCTAATCATATTTGGCGAAGAGTAGAAGCTACGAAATTCCTCATACGAGTAACGCAGTTTTCTCCGGTCGTCTGTTATTCGTATTTTGACCCTCTTCGCTCCAGGTACTCCCCTCAGCACTTTGTTCACAAATAAATTCATAAACACCTTACAAGTATAATCAAGGAATTATATTTATTTTTACTTCGTTAATTATTCTTCCGAAAAAAAAGTTTTAAAATAAAAGTTACGGATTTTGACGAGGTTGCATTCTGTACAGATTGTAAATTATATGCTCGTTCAATATTTCTTTTCGGGAGTTGGATGTGGGAATAGGTTAAACTCAATTTCAGCTAATGTAAAATCAGGCTTAAATCCGAACGATAGGGGTCATACTAATCACTATAGACCTCAAACACTAAATTTAATACAACTTTTTTCAATAATTTTTAGATAATAAATACATAGGGTCAGATATGATGACAAGAACTGCCGACAGTTCTCTCGTGGAACTGATACTTACAAATAATGCCTTTCGCCAACACTGTGCCCTGGTAACCTACGCTGTTGCAGCCATAGACACGCAGAGAATACATACATTGCATTCTGCAATAGGAAATTATGGTTCCATCCCGAGAGTTTTCAACTAATAAAGATAAACTAGCCTTGCCACTTTCATATTTAAACGACCTCTTTTATTAAAGCTTCTTTTGCTATGATACACTTTCTCCCAGTGATATAAATATCACTCCCTTACTGCAGTGAAAAATTGCTTAAGACAGGTGAAACATCGCCCCCGCTACATATCTCGTATGGCTCTCTCTTCCTCTCCAAACTTCGAAATAGTCAACCTAGTATTTTACATTCACTCATAGGAATAAGAAATGTGTACATTCACTTGAAGGAATCTTTGTTGACCATACAATTTTATATGAGGTAACTTCACTTCCGGTTATATGGGTCCATGTTGAGAGGTCTCCTTAAAAGAGAATTTCTCCCTCGTAAATGGGAAAGAACATCGAGCATATAAACTTTACCTGACGTTCGGCTTTCGCGTTCATATGACAAGCCTCTTTTGTCGAAAAAAATTTGAAATTGAGAGAAGCATACGAGACGTCGTCCTGAAAAATATGAATTTTCAGAAATAATCGAATTAATATCAATGTGAAAAATTTCTCTCCGTGTTATCTTCATCTGTGCTGAGAGGCCATTTCTGCAAAGAATAGTTCTGCTATTTGTAAATTTACTAGTATTTATTTATTTGCCGTTTTTTAATGACACTGTATAGAGTCGAACGATAAGATGATTAATGTATAGGTGATTGGCAAGTATTAGGAAGGAAACAGCAATAACATAATTGGGTTACTGTACCGACATTTACCTGAAGGGACCAGAGAAACTTCCAATGAGAACAATTAGTGTCCGGCCTGAGACTGGAATTCAGAATCTCCCTAAATAAAGCAGGTGTATTAACCAGTCGACCAGAAATTCAGTGAGACTCTGTAAAGGGACGGACCTGTCAATCATATCAATTTCAATCAATGTTCAGCGGTTATGTGCATATGACTAGTCCGTATTTGCTACATATTTTTGTGCACAAAAAGTGCATAATGGATTTGGCTCTTAAAGGGTCCCATGCTCAAAGCAATTTCTATTAATTTGAATTGTTTCATTCTGGTCCGTCACACTAAAAATATTATAAAGTTAAACAGTTCCGTCCAGTATGACTGATGAAGATTTTTCCTATTTCAATTCTTCATGCCCTTACAACTTCCAACTGTACTGATGTCCCTCTGATGATGGTCTCTAAAGCCCGAAACATAGAAGGGTATGAAGAATTGAAATAAGAAAAATCTTCATCAGTCACACTGGACGGAACTGTTTAACTTAATAAAGAATTTCTATTGTTTCGGACTCGCCGCTTAACACGTAAAAAGGTAAAGTTATCCCTGTAACGTGCCGTGGAGGCCCGTAGGGTTATGAGACGTCGAGGCTCCCAGATTTTTCTAGACAGTCGGCTCACAGATGGCAATGAATTCGTCAGCCTTAGGCGCTGGCGGTCCTTTATCCCCAGGAAGATTCCTGGTACTCATTTCTGTTAGAAGTTGAGCCGACCCTAGAGCCGCAGTTTAGCTGGAAGGATTAGATCAACTGAAAAATCCAGTGACCTGATCGGGAATCGAACCCGCGACCTTCCGGCTTGTAGCATATTGCCTCAACCAACTACGCTACCGCATGCCCTCCGCCCCTTAACAGAAGGGAAATTGTTTCTTATTGGCATACATATAAAGACATATACCAAAATGATAGAATAATTGTGAATGACAAATAGGAAATGAAACAGTAATGGCTTATGTGCTGATTGCATTACAGAATTTTCCTGGCGAGACTGAAAATTAATGTAGCAGGATGTCGTACTGAGGTTTGATCACGGGACCTGCAAAATATGAAACGTAATACTAACCAGTACTCCACGATATTCAGTGTCCTCTTGGCCTATAAAAGATACGACCGTATGTGACGTGCAGACATTTTAATCTTGTAAATTAGCTTTATCTTCAAAAAGGATAAATTACGCTCTTAGCCTTAAGAACTCGTCCGCTATGTTCTCTCTCTCTCTCTCTCCCTTTTGGCCACCAGGGAAGATGACGTCACTGCTGCTACTGCTGCAGTTTCAGTCGTAATCCGACCATATAAGCCCACAGAGACTAATAGCGTTGCAATAAATAAGCCTACTGCAATTATGTAAAAGGTGTGAAGTGGATTATTATAGTTTATGGTCTGAAAGTTGAGCAAAGAGAAATTATGTGGTCGGGTCGAGCAGAAAGGATACTTCAAAGCTCTAAAGAGTTATGTATGATGTTCTTGTGTGAGAGAAGTTTAATTTGGTAGGTATACGAAACAAATAGTGTATGAACTTGAAACATTATATAAGGGGACTAAAATACATCATGAGAACATTATTTATCACTCTGAAAATGGAGTGGCAAATGCATTCATGGTCACGTCTTTACAGTTAAACATCAGTAACTCTACTGTTGGTGTATCCATCCGCCTGTCTGCTTATTGTTGCATGTTGGTTCTCACCCACAATGTTTTTATGTGTTATTCAGTTTTAATTTACTTCGGAGATTTATTACACAAAACAATGCCAGTTCAGAATAATCTGCTCGAACACCGTGATAAATCTGAACAATATTTTGAATTTTCGATGAAAGCGTTTCAGTGTGGAAATATATTTTCACGCAATATAAAACATAATAAATGTTCCTCAGCCCTTTGTCGATTCGGTATTGAACTGTGTATTAGAAAATAGCGTGAAGTATATTGACATATTTGTAGAAACATTTGAAAATAAATTTAAAATTCGATGCACAAATTTCCTTAGTACTGAGATACTTAGTACTTCTGCTAGTCTCCGAGACGATAGATTATGCAAAGACGAGGAAATGGTGAGTTTCGGCTGAACTTTGTAATTCCTCCCCTTGGCATCTGTGATGCGATTCAGTTGCACTGTAATGTGAACTAATTAGTTGCATTGCGAAATGTTTCGGAGTTCTTATGTTTGAAAACTTTACAATAGAATGCGAAATGTGACAATGGAATTCTAATAATGAGTTCCAAGGAAGGCGAGAAAATGTAATTTTACATTTATTTAAAATTTATTTTGCCGGTCACGGTAGCCGAGCGGTTTAAGGCATGTACTATCTTCGCTCGCTCGGAAACCGGGATCGTTGGTTCGAATCCCACAAAAGGCATGGATGTTAATCTGTGTGTGTGCGTTTTTCTGTGTTTGTCTACAGGCAGAGGCCTTGCGACGAGCTGATCACTCGCCCGAGGAGTCCTACCGAATGTGTAAGATCTAGAAAAACCAAAGTGAACGGATAAGTTCATGGAGGTAGGCCTAGGCCCACTGGGGTTGTAGTGCCAAGGGAAAAATGAAAGAAGGTTGCAATGGTTCCCATAATTCATTGTTGAAGAACAAATGCAGTGTTCATTCTCCAACCGCGATAGGTATAATGTTTAGAGTTTTACTTCGAAATCCTTTAATTAATATTATATTTCAATTTTTAGATATATATGCGTCTATTACGGTAACCTGTCCGATTTTGTGACATAATTTGTGCCATTGTACGCCACAAAATACGCAACGAAATTGGACATGAGCTCCACAGAGACTTTTGACAGTTCTGCTTAGATGACTCCATAATGGAAATTTTATGGTCGTCTACGTAGACCAGTTGAAACTAACCGTGGAATACGTATATAATTTCGTGACGAATTTACCGTGTTGTGTAACGAAATAAAATAAGTGACGAAAGTAGATAGGTTACTCTATACCAATTTGATATTAATTTAAACTACTGAAACCCTACACGACGATCAGAGTGGCCGAGCGGTCTAAGGTCGAAATGTCTTCGACTGTTCAAAGCACTGGTGTCATGGGTTTGAATCCCAATCTAGGTATTGATGTCTGTCTACTCTTTGCTTCTGTGTTTGTCGGGCGTCGGGTTGATCCCCCGTCCAAGGAGTCCAATCGACTGTCTACAAGATTCAAAATTTCAGAATTAATTCTGAATTGGAACAGAGGAGAGAGCCTATTAATCGAAGCGGAAGAAGAAGAAGAAACTTCCCTCTGCTACAACAGATCCACTGCTGGAATTCTTATGCTTTGTTTCATTCAGCTCCGTTTTTACTGCAACCGGTCAATCATGCAACATATGTTCGTAGCTTACTTAAAAAGTGGGCGAATATTTCATGACATTGTACCGTTTTACTTTCTTTGCACGTAGATAATGGGGTCATTGCCCATCCATCTGAATATTTAAGTTACCGAATTACTTACTATTTCGACTTAATTTTTTATTTGACGAATTTTATTTTATTCCCTACCGAACATTTATTTTCCCCATTTACACGACACTGCTATCAATTTCACCATTTTCCTCAAATCGGGCGATTATATATATATATATACACACCTATATATTGTTATTTGATAAAAATCATAAATCTCTTTAATGTTTGTAAATTGTACTTAAAATTATTTTCAGCTTATTTTGTGTGTGTTCACATAAATTTTATAAAAATATGCACGAAAGAAAATTATAGGCACTTCTTAACTGTAGTACGCTCTAAGGAAGAAAAGAAAATCGCGACGACATTGCAAGGAGAGAAGTGAGAAAAAACTACGAACAGTAGCATTATCGCGAATAGCTTCTGTAACGTGTAGTATAAGAGAGATCCCCGGGGAAAGAACCTAAAATGCGAGACAGAAACAGAAAACAATATCGAATTTTACGTTCAAAGACAAGAGAATTTTAAATAATTTTAAATTTTGGAAAATTTTAAAATTAGAAAAATTCTTGCAACTTCGTGGCGGTTACGTGTATTGTGATGAGTCCCACTAATATGGATTCATATTTTGACAGTTCAATAACAAGAGATGTATTTGATGAGTCTGCATGAAAGTAGTCCCAAATGCGGATCGAAACATGTATCAACCATATAGCAATCCTAGTGATTCATTTTTATTGTTGTGTTCACGGCCAGATACTTGTACAACCAGTCATGATACACAACAGGATTCAAACAGCGCAAACTCTCACACGACTGCATTGTAAGCCAGTTGAATAGAGACCTAACATATTCACCTTCCTTCTCCAACAACCATTTAGATACAGGGGATACGCGGTAACGTAGTTAGTTAAGGGACTCTGCTACAAGCCGGAAGGTGGCGGGTTCAAGTCCCGATGAGGTGGATTTTTTCAATTTACCTAATCCTTCCAGCCGCAATATATCCCTGCGGTTGACTCAGCCTCTAGAAGAAATGAGCACCAGGAATTTTCCTGGGGGGTAAAGGCGGCCGGCGCGTAAGACTGACAACATTACCGCCATCTTTGAGCCAACTGTCTAGAAGATATGAGAGCCTCAACTTCTCGCAACCCTATGCGCCTTCACGGCTTGTTACAGGGATAGCTTTTCCTTTAACATTTAGAATTCCATGCAACATTTCTCTCGCAAGTGGTCATTTAGACTTTCCGATTAAAGTATCAAACGTTTCTTACCTCCTATGCTTGCTGTACATTCTGTCCGTCTTCAGTGTTAATTTATTTGCTTTGTCGTCGTGAAATCTGTTAGAAATAAGTGGACATGAAGTCCAGTGACTGACGCAAAACACGAGGCAAATAACGTATTTGAATACTCGGGAACTCGAATCTAGACCCTCTGATTTAATAACAGCAAAAAGAGGGCATAGCACTTTTTCTCTGTAAACAGAGTAGTTGAAATAATCTCTGCAAAATAAAACACAATCTAAATTTCAAACCTTAATCCAATTATTAGAATGACCTTTCGCAATGTTTGTGTGGTTTCAGCACAACGAGTGTTCATTCCATTTCTCACCAGAAAGTTTATTACAAAGGGGATATGGCGGGCAACGCGTTCCGTCATTTATCAGAATAAGAAAGAAAAGTATAGCTCCTTGCACATCCGAAACGCTCTTTGTCTGCATAGTACGTAAACGCACAAAAGTTGAAATATATTGTCAATCAATTACGCTTTAATAATGGTACTAAAATATTATTTTAAAAATAGGAACTAAATAATAATGGGGGTACGCAGTAGCGTAGTGGTACTACGCTACGAGCCGGAAGGTCGCGGGTTCAAGTCCCGATGAGGTCATTGGACTTTTTTCAATTGACCTAATCCTTCCGGCCGCACTAGGCCCTGGAATTTACTCAGCCTCTAACAGAAATGAGTACCAGCAATTAATCAAATAATTTTCCTGGCGAGGCCGGCGCGTAAGGCTGACAACCTCACCGCCATCTTTGAGCCGATTGTCTAGATAATGTGGAACCCTTAACGTCTCACAACCCTATAGGCCTTCACGGCCTGTTACAGGGATAGCTTTACTTACTTTACTTTTATTAAATAATAATTACACGATTACATTTCTCTAGTAATGACCAAGACTGGGATGGGGAAAAGTTAATTTCAATTCTTTTGCTTGGATGTTTACCAGCAGCAAGCGGCCTATAACGGGAGAACAATGTAGATTTATACAAAATTAAGAGCTGGACTAAGAACTGAAATCTACGCGCTAAACACTGAATGACAATAATCTGTGTGTTACTTCATCCTAAGCATCCAGTTATATATAATTACGAGTCATGTAGTTAAAGTTGCTTTCCTGCTGATTGCGCTCTGAGAACAATTAAATCAGAGAGAATGCGAGCGGAATGGATGGGACCGTAAATGCATGTAAACTGTTTGAAGAAAAAGTCGAATGAAGAGACCTAACCGTAGAAGTGCAATTCATTTTGAAGTACATTTTTTTTATTAATAGGATATGAGGACATAGAATTGGCTCGGATTGGCCCCATGTTGGATTTTGTGACCACTGCCATGAACCTTAAAATTTAATCGAAACAGAAAATATCCCAGTTAGCTGAGTAACTCTCAGTTGTTCGAAGAAGATCTTGTGCCATTGAGTTTGTTTGTTATGCGTTCCTTGGCATAATATTTTATTCATTGGTCCGCCATTTTATTGGTGTCCTCATTCACGAGACACAATGAATTCTCACACAGCCCACAGAGGACCTGCTTAACGAATACACAAAATTATTATTACATGGTACTAATGACATTAAGGGTCTTAGAGAGATAGGATGGGATGGTATAGATTGGATTGATCCGGCTCAGGATAGGAACCAGTGGAGGGCTCTTCTGAACACGGTAATGAACCTCCGAGTTTCATAAAATGCTGGGAATTTCTTGAGTAGCTGCAGAATTGGCGGCTCCTCCAGAAGGGCTCAGCTCCATTAGTAAGTAAGTAAGTACTAATGACATTAATTGTTTACAGATGCGAGCGTGAGATTGGAAGTCTCGACGCCGGTACTGTTCGTGATTCTCTGCATCCTCTGGATGGTGGCCTGCAGATAGCGTAGCAGTCAGTTCGTTGTACAGTGATGACTGACCAATGGATGAACCAATAGAAGTTCTCAACAGCTTCCAGGAAATTGAATCGATAGTACTTGGAGAACATGTGTTCTATAACCTCCCTTTAATATCTTATGGGTCGGCCATTGTGTTGTTTGTAATTGTGTATGTTTGTGTGGGTGTGGAGGGCACTTCAGTCAGCAAACAGGTTATGTAATTGCTCTGTACGTAAGAGCTTGGGAACAGACGTGCCAATTGCTAGCTCGATTCAACTTTAGCGTGTGGAGGGTTGTCCATAAGACACAGCAAGCTCAGTTCATTTGATGTGAGACTGTTTAAAAGAAATGACAACCTCTTGGTAAGTAAGGATAATGCGCATTTGACACACGAAGATATTATTGGTGTTGCTGTTGAAAGTAAATTTCAAGCCGTAGCAGCATGCTTTTATAAATAGTTATGTGATCTATTGGTTGGAATACCCCTGCTTAATTTCTTGGTCTAAAAGGCAGAAATTGTATTCACTTAAACTGTAAAGAAAGTTGCAAACGCATTCGTTCATCTGGCTTAGTTTGTTAGTGTCATGCTGTTTCATATCTGAGGAACAGCACAAATGTAAAGGGCTAGTGTTGTGTGTAACCAGAGGACAAGACAGTTTAAACGGATTCATAAGGGTTATTTTAAAATACTATCACATTTTAGTTATTCTGGTTAGATGATAATTCTATGTCAGATCATTCACAGTAAGAACCTGTATTATATTTATTTAAGAAAAATATCAATTCAATATGAACATTTAGAAATTAAACAAGACTAACTTGTTTGCATATTTAAAATAAGGTAGAACCATGCTAAACGGAATACGTTGCTTGAAGTTTGGACTGTAACTCATCTCTGGAATTCCTACAGAGTAAATCATCCCACCGACCAGTTCATTGTATGTGATGTTAGCGAACACAAGCCATTTTTATGAATAATTTTAAAGTGCCATATGTAAAGCAGAGGTAAATTTGTCCTTGTTCTTAATTAATCACCGCTCTATGAAGAGAACAGGAGTAGTAAATACGCATATGCATTCTTAACCTCGACACTAGATGGAAGTGAGTTATTTCTCTATGTGCTCGACGTATTACCCCTGGGCAGTGCGCCCTATATTCTTTGGATAGGAAGCTGGGTGGGCCCTAGGGCCAGTCTGGACTATATGGAGTCGAGAGATAGGTTTTTATCCTGTCGAAGATCAATCCATGATTCATCGGTTGTGCAGCCCGTGTTCTGGCCGCTATACCAACTAAGCTATCCCGGTTCTGAAATGTAAGAAGTGACCAGATTTAAAGGTGTTAAAAAATACTCTCTCACGCATAGGGTTTGTTCTTTGCATCATTTCCAAACAAAGTGATAAATTAATTGAAGAACACAGTGTTCTGGGTACTCCTGTCGTGTAATTCGGAGAGAACTCGAGTTTAGAAGAAACATAACGCCTCCATCTTCAGGTCAGAATATTAAGCCAAACAAGAAGCCAAGAGAAGAAGGCGGCAACGACCCTGAAGATGGAAGCTGTATTTTCCTCAAGAACGTCAGGATCCCTCCGAAGTACAAGGAATTACAACCCAGAAGACCGTACTCTTCGTAGCTAACATCGTGAGAACCTTAGATTTAAAAGAATACTTAAATTTTCCTTTCACAAATCCGCTGATTGGAACTTCTTGTTTATTTCGAAAAATCCATATTCAGATACTATTTAAATTCAGTTCAAACACACAGATGTTCTGTTTGAGAATCGCTGAACGAGATAGTTAATGCTGCTCATATACTGACAGCGTTACTGCGGAAGTTCTCAGGTGGGAATATGGGTTTTGTGTAGCTGCTGAGATACATACAGATCCAGTGAAACATATTCCTACTGAATACCGTATAGCGCCTTGATATAAGTTCATTTGAAACAAATAGGTGCTTTACCAGATCGCTTGATAATTATGTAAGCTCTGTGGGGGAAAATTTCTTCTTCATTATATGACAAATTTATGAGTCGAGGCACGTATCTGCAGAGTACAAGTTGGCGAAGATGCTTCGGCTTCATGACAGTGCGATCTTTCGACAGCTTCTCGCAAACAGTGTAGACGTCCAGCAAGAAGAGCCTTGTGCACGCCATTTAACAATATGTGGGAATTCTCAGATGATGGCATTGCATAATGAAATTTATGAAATATTCGTATAAAATTTATGCTTTTCATCAATTAACAAATTTGAATTAAATATGGCACCGCTGACCACTGATAGCTTCATATCTTTACAGTACCTTAGGTAACTTAACTGTTACAGAGCTCACAAGATGAATCTCACTGCACTAAATGTCTTTCATCACATACGTAGAATTTCGCTACAGTTCTATAATTTATTCATTTACAATTATCTAACGACTCTCTGAATAATTTCAACTGTATATCAATGATAGTGAATGATGAATTTGAAAGGATATTGAAGGAAAGTGTTGTGGCCTAATTTTAGGCACTGTTACACAATTCAAATTAATGGAATAAGCAATACTTCGAAAATTATCAATAATCCTAGTAGATTTCAGTCGAGATTCGAACCAAACACCTAGCAAACAGAAGTCAGAAGCTTTGCCACTTGAAGCAACTTGTTCTACACAACCCTATCACTGACTTTAACTTTCTTTACAAAAATGGTGGACAATTCAAAGAACTGTATCTCGAGAAAGAGTTATTCCTTCGAACCTAAGCATTATCTGACACTTTTTGCTAGGTTATGAGGAAGGTTCAGTTGGCTCTCCGCGGCGATATGAACGTCAGTCACTTTGATAACGAAGAATGTGCATACAATGTGCATTGTAACATACAGTGATGTTTAGTTGAATGGTGGTGATAATTCTATTTACTGTGCCAACAAAAATTACTTTGAATGTGGTGCATTATGTAGTTTAACGTAGTGTGTCCAATGCCCTTTTCAGAATCCATGTTACGTACAAGATACACCACACGTACCAGCAAGAGGAAACTTATTCATTCGTCACAGGTCCCGGAATTAGGCAAAATATGTTACATTCGCGCTGGATGTGACGGTTTTAATCTAATGTTTCTCTAAAGGTCTCCGCGAAAGCTGATTCGTTATATCACATTTATGTTCTAAATTGTTACGTGGGAGCTGATTGTATTTGCGACTTCAGGTCATTGAATATTTATTATAAGGAACAAAGCAAAATTATGAAGATATTATTTTTGGCAAATCATATCGACAAAAAATTTTTCAACTCAGTGTTATTAGGATAAGGAAATTTAGGACTCAGCGATATGCAGGACACTTATTTAAAATTGTAAAATAAGAAATATGTATGGAATTACGATGGGGAACCTTTTGACCAATGTTAATGTAGAAATCGAAGAAGAATGTAAGTAAATAATATCAAGATGTATTTAGTAGACAATTTTATGAGGAAAGGCGATTCAATAAAACTAGCTCAGGCTCGTTAGCAATGGCCATTGACGAATCAGCATAAATGGCAAGAGGAAATTCTCCGTTATTTCAGTTTTCATTTACACTATTGGTATCACCTCTCGAGAAAGAAACCTCGTTGTAATTGTGAAAAGGACCAGTGTGACTATTACGTATGTTATGTTTTTAGTTTGGAATGTCCATATATTTTTAATGTTGTAACGCTAATGTAACTGTTACTAAAATAAGTTATTGTGGTTTGTTAGAATGACGAATTTCCCTTCGTAGCTTATTTCATTGGCACCTACACCGCACTCTAGCTTCATGACAATGAGACAGTTTTTCCTGGATATCCGTAACATGAAATTGAGCACACTTTTTTCTGGTACAATCCGTAAGGCCTTAGCAGAAATAGGGTTCCCTATAAAGAGGAAAATAATTATTATAATGTCAGATAATATCTAAGAAGCCTGTTTATAGTATTTCGTACAGACTGTCATTCGGAATTATAAATTCCTTCGACCAAGAGTTGTAATTGGAAAGTTAGTACATAATAATGATTTTACACTTATATCTATTAAGTTTAGGTGTTAAATAAGTTGTGTCTATATTTCAACTGTATGCTTTAGTGTTCTCATGCCTTTATAAGTTTATGTGGAACCAGTGAATAGCCCTTGAGGTGAATGAAATTTTGCACAGTGGAGGCCAAGAGTGCTGGCTCGTCCTGAAAACCCGCATGTTTACTGCTGTGGTAGAGTGAGGTGATAGGTCAATTAATAGAGTAGTTAAGAAAACATGAGGTTAATAAGCCTTAAAATACTTATGCCAATGATCGATTCACTGAACGAATATCATATGGGACATTGGCCTTTTTCTGAACTATATGAAAATTTGGTATTTAAGGCGTTTACGGGGTTGGTACTTGAGTCTCTTTTTGTCGTCACGTGACTTACACGTATCATGTAGCATTAATTAAGGACAACGTCGGAGATCGAAAATGATCTTCAAATGAATACTGAGTTCTTGAAGTGATGATCTTGTTGTTAGCTTTCGGAGAAATCAGAAATTCACGAATTTTGTCTCAGACTTCACCACTTAACTTAATATATTAAATAAAATATTTCTCGTATGATGACAACCAGTCATATGAGGCCTGGGGCAGAGTCAACTCAAGAAAGTAATACGTATTAAAGTACAGAGTGATTCATATAGAACCGGCCCGACAAAATGAGGTGTAATATAAAATATACCATACAGATATTAAAGTAATTTACACATATCTTACCTTGGATTGTGTGCCGCGAACAGAGCAGGTGTTGAAAGTGTCCGCCGTTTTCAAGTAGGCACTAGAAACACTCGCTGTTCAACAGTGAACTCCATGACTGTCGCCTGCGCACTGCAGACACGTTTCGGGATTGTCCTTGACCTTGCAGCATAAGGGCTCCCACTTGCCGGATCATGCGCACACCATTCGACTCAGCACGGCCCACGGATTATTATGTCGTAATTGTGAGCGGTTATATGCATCACCTGCGGAATTACTAGCAAATTCATCGGGCCGGTTCTATACGATTCACCCTGTATATACCAGTGCAATGAGTAATGCTTGAGACAACGTCGGTAAAATGTTTAATATTACCGGTATGGAGCTAGAAATTAATGTATGGGTCATATTCATGTACTGAAAAATATTAAAGTGCTTAGAGCATAGCGGATAATTCGCGTGTAATTTACCTTCCAAAAAATTCTCCCGCCTGCAGAATCCGTTTAACTCTACATTTTCATACAGAATTGCTGGGTTTGGGGGACTTTTCCCATCGTCCGGTATTCTAGGAAACAAAAAACACCACGTTTTGGAAACTGGATCTGTTTCGGCCCTCGGGTGAGGAGAAGGAAGACACCTATTCAGTTGGGCCCCCTAGAAATAGCTAATCTCAGTCAGTCGTGTTTTCTATTTTCTAGAATACCGGATGATGGAAACAGTCCAAAAGTCCAGTAATTCTCTATGTTACAGACCACCGTCAGAACCCTTTAAATTACTTTACATTTTCGCTCTTTTGCGATCTAATCAAACCTTAGATTGCATATATAAAATGAAGACGAAATGTGAGAAATCACTTGAATGCAGAGAACAACAGTGGGACTTGAGAAGAACAATAGGGGTAGGCTTGTGTTTTGTTTTCGGCCGACTTCAGTTGGGTTAATATTACCATTCGTAATATACTCCATTCTCAAGGTTTCATCCTTACAAAATATGTCGTATCTCTTCAAAATAAACTGTCATTTATTAAGCAGTTTTTCAGACGGTGGAGATAAATTTCAAGATATTGGCCCACTGATATTTATTTATGTCGATTTGAAATGCAAATTTCCCATTTAAGATTATATCTTAAGAAAACTTAAGTCTCTTGCAATTAATTTATAGGGTACAGTGGAAATAGACGGCTAATAAATGAGGTGTGAATTTCTGCAGGCATAGTTGCACCGACATTTGTACAAATGAAGAGCAATTTAGAAGAAATTAATAGTAACTTTTTTTTCCGGATCTCTGTACCAAATTTCTAAGTTAAATATAAATATACTTTTCGTTTATTGAGATATATTTACTGGTCACAACAAACTATTCTGAAATGAGATCACTAAAATATATATTTTGTAGAATGTAATGATCTTGTGTTAACGTATCCGACTTGTGTTTTTAATGCATCACAAATATCTGCTCGAGAAAACGGGCAATTCTTCGACAACTTTCCGTTTATTTCGACTTTCAGCAAGTACAGATCCTCCAACAAGAACATGCAGATAACTACTAGAGTCATAAGCTTAATTTCCCATGCGAATAGCTATCATGTGTTGGAATAAAATATTTATTTTTTATATTTAATAATTTTTGGCACATGGACCAAGCACAACTTGATATATTTTACTGGCAGCCACATGGAATATGTATTAAGATATGATACTGATTTGTACATTTTAACAGTATAATACTGTGTCGTTCCATTCTGGTAAGCGGTCACGTGATGCATCTGAAAGTTAAAAATATTATTTCCTCGGATAAGCAATACCTAACCTTACTAATTTCTCTTGCAATTATAGCAACAGTTCTTATAGTGCTTGCTTTGTGTAATGATCTTCACCTGTTGATAATCGAAGATAGACTGAAATACGCTGTCAAATTGGCCATATTTATGGAATTAATTTATGTGTCTGTTGTGTAGCGTAAGAATTTAAGCATTTTAAATGTGGGACACTTTTCCGACTTGTTCTATTACTAGATTTGGTGAAAAAGATCGCGTAAAATTACGTGTATATCAGAGTACAAGATACAGTTCAGGGAGCTAAAACCATCTTAATTATTTCAATTAATGGCTATATTCTTTTAACTTTATATTTTATAACTGTATTCTGCATTCAGAATAATATTTGGCACTATTTTAAAGTATTAACCTTTTACCGAGCTTACACAAAGCAAGTTTAATTTCCTTGCATTGAAGTATGGTATCTCTGTCTTTTTGCTTTACGTGGTAAAACATTACATGTAAGATACAAAACAACTGTGTCCATGTTTTCGTATGTACAACACTGACCTAGCTCTATCATCAGATATTCCATGCCATATGATTTCTTGTAGCCCAGCGACACATATCCACCAGTAAGTGTACAAAGCAGTTTTCAGCCTAAGTTATTGTATTATTATTTTGGATCTTATTCCTTTAGTAATATGAATCCCAAGTGTGCATTTCAAGTGAAAATAAGGTTCATACTTAGAAGTAAAAGTTATGTATGAATGCCGGAGCATAAAATGAAGCAGAATGAATAGGCAAAATTGTGTAAAGAAAATACAGATCTACAGAAAAGAAAGTGTTTCTCAGTGACAAAATAAAATTTGTGTTTCATAAAGAGCATAAAACTTTGTTTTGAAAGTAACTTAATTCGTCGGGATTCTGGTCAACGATTTAGTGAAGGACATCTCACTGCAAATCCTGAAGCAACAGTTGCCGCGAACACTCCACGGTTTTCTGAGTCCTGCTTCCTCATGTCTGGCTGAATGTGTACAGCAGTGGTTCCCTAACACTTGGCTCCTAACTTCACTGACTGGACAACTTATTTTATTCAACATATACAAGTATATGAAAGTAAACGTCAGTGAAAAATTTGAGATATTTGCCATTATAATGGCACTAAAACCTTCCTCTTTCATTGTCAACAACAAAATATTATGTAATTACACATATATAAATTATCATATTTCAACAAACTTCAGCTTCATCTGAAAATAATAGAAAGAACCTTTAATTTGTAAGAACTGAGGTTTTCACGGCAGTGACTATGAAGAATGCCGTCTTCTGGGATGTGGCGCTGTGTAGATCTTGTGTGAACCGAAGTTCCTCCGAAACGTCAGTTCACACAAGATTTACAAGGCGCCACATCCCAGAAGACGGAATTCTTCAACATTTAAATTTATTCAACATTGAACAGTGATACAAGTATTCATTTAATATAGAGCCCTCAATTCATAGAAAAGAATGATTATTGTACTAATTTTAAAGTAGGCCACATAACGTTCACTCCCAGGATACATACACTTATGAGTCACTTATAATCACAGCTACGCGTATTATTATTTAAAATTATACAATTCGGTGTTAACGATCTTGTATAATATAAATTTGCTTAAAGTTTTTAATGTAAAGATCCTTATTATTAATTAACCTGTCTAAATTGGAGAATAGTGTCGTTTATGGTATAAATTGCTAATGTGTTAGAGGATTGGTGAATTTCTCGGGACACACTCTGTGCTAACAAATTTAGTCTTAACTTTATGTGGGCAATACGGATTTTCAGTTACAAACCTCCTAGAATCTCGCATACTTATTAAATATCTTATGCATGAACTATGCATTCTGTTAGCCAGGTATTATACAGGAAGGAGAATACAGATAGCTGTTCCAAAGTTCCTCAGTATGGGTGTTAATTCTGTTCTCGGGTTGTTACACCTTGTGACTGCGGGTGGTGATGGCGGACGTTTCACAATTATATGCTGCCTCCATCTTCAGGATCGAAGTATTTACCTTTCTATTTCCAAGGAATACGATGTTATATACATATGTAAAATATATCTATGTATTTACGTAGAATTCTCTTTGTCGGAAAATGAAAGCTGGCATTGGAGACTGAGTGGAAAGTAGTGTCTCGTCTGGGCACGTAGGGAGAGTGGACTGGGAAAAGTTCATTTTCAGGGCCAAGGAAATGCACCGAAATATCCTCGACATCTGCTTCCCTCGAGCGAATACAGATCCAGGTGAACTGCAGGCAAAATAGCGCTTAAGTTTTACTGTGGGTCGTGTGCGTAGGGCGTGGCGGGGCGGGGCTATCACCATAAGCTGACGCTGCATTTCCGAAGAGAAGAAATGACTTGAATCACTGAGCACCGTGAAAGCCTAGGATCATAAAATAAATGCCTCTCTGACATCAGTCAATTTAACAAATTGTGCTCTCTCAGTAAGGCGTGATAATATTTCTCAAAGTGTGTAAGTGGTGTTGCATTGTGTTTAGGAGCACGATTCGTTTGCTTTGTTGCCCTTTAAACTACATACATTCATTAACGCCGATGGAGTTCTGTAAATAAAGCGTAATTCTGTGTTTGCCTCTCCTGTAGGTTTGGGAACCACTGCTGTACCAAATTCTGTGTCGAATAAGTGTTAAAAGTTAATTATGTTTTTACGACATGCATGTAGATGAAAGTGTGCATATTTAAAAAGAGCTTTGGATTACGCATGTACATTAAGTGCTTAAAGTGCAGATAATTATATTAAATGAATTATTATAATAATTATTAAGCTGTATTTATGTTCAGTTTATATTGTTGAATGTCACATTATAAAGTTACACTAAAATTTGTAAATTTGTTAGTTTGTGTAAGTTATAATAAGAGCAGGCCTATTGTTAGCTAATAAAATCGCCGCTAATGGCACGAAAACTAATCTCATTCTATTTCCTTGTCATACAATCCACAGAGTTCGCCCGGTGTATCCGTGCTACACACCACTACCGGAAATAATGCATAGTCCAAGTACCAATGCCGTAAATTTGATTTTAATTTGAAGTATGCCTTTGAGTAACTCCTAATTGGTAGCAACCGCAACTTCACTAAATTTAAATTACTTCTGATTGTCAGAATATAGATCGTTACTTTAAATGTAGTGCAATTATTTTGCAAATGTACTGCGATTTCTGAGAATTCCTTCCAGTTAAGCTACTGTTGTAAATGAAATTTTATTTTTGATTAAATTTGTTTAAATTATCAATAAGCCCATATTCATTTGAGCATCCATTGCTCCGCAAGAATATAATCATGTTCTCTGACAAAATAATCATTAATTTTGCCAGATAATGTGTCTAAAATTTTAACGATAGTTAAAAACATGGATTCAGCAGATGTAGGTAATGGTTCGCGACTGTCTTTCTGTAGTAACTTACACGTCAGTTACGTGATGATAGCACGTATCGGTATTCAAACTCCGGACCGTACACTCTTCAATATATTAAGTTTCAAGCTTGAACTTTGTGATGTTTATGCCTACTGTCAAGAACTTCACAGTTCTAAACACATTCCAAGACATACCTCATAATGTATGTGGAAAATAAATTGAGTCGTACAAAATCACGAAAATGCAAATGTCCGCTGATTTGGACAAGGTGCAGTCAGACACAGGATACGTGAGAAGCTTAAACTTGGCGGCGGTCAATCGTACGACTCTTCAAGTGAGTGACCTGCCGTTGTATGTTTTTCGTAAGATACGGCATTCAAGACATGGACGTCTGTGTGGATTTATTCTGTGTCTGTGTTGTTCTGCATGTAGATAACAGCCCTCCGACGGGCTGATCCCCTGTCCGAGGACTCCTACCGACTATCTACAATTAAGAAAGTGAAGTGAAACGAAGCGTTTCACGGATGCCCTACGCTCCTGGCGGGAGTAACAGAAATAAAGAGAGACAGAGGCATCATCTACTGTACTAAGCCTAGACTGACAGAGTCCTTTAATGTATTTGACATACTGTACCAAGATGACTGACGGGCCTGGATTGTCCACTTACAGATCGTAACTACAAGCAACAATAACGCTTTCGCTAATTAATGCTCTCGACTTCTCACTACAGCACATACTAAGTATTTTCAATATGCTGTATCTTCACCAATCGTTGCCTGGTAGAGGCTTGAGCGGTGGACTTTCCCTTACTCTGGGTTCTCAAGCGATCCCCGTGCCTCAGTCAGCATCGTCTAACAGTAAGAGCTCACGACGACTGAAATGCAGTTGTCTGACTAACTCACAAATTCACCAACCAATGCTTCACTTTCTTGCACTGCACTGCACTACCTAATTCCCAGGCTGGCTGCCATCGCATACCAACCTGCTACTCTTTCTAATTGTCTCCAACTCAACTTCCGTGTTCAGGTCCTTACTTGCTAGAGAATGTCTCACAATTCACTAAATTTCAAACTCGTTCAGCTTATAACCCTCCGGCTCAGACCGCGTAGAAAACACCGCTCCTCACTGTTGTAGTTCAATCGTTGCTGTAGGAACATATTTGTTTATGAAGCCGTTACTCAACAACGGCTCTTTTATATTTGCGGTCGCCATCTTTCAGCGGACATTGTTTGTGGAGTAATTTTTAACAACGTGTCTACACGTACAATACGTAAAATCGATGCTTTCAAATACTACACATGTAAAAGTGTAAATACGAGTAATATACGTGTTTATTGGTTACTTTTCACCATGACATAATGCTTGACCATGTAGGTATAATACATAGGGTGTAACTGGAAGATGCGAGCAAAATTTTTGGGCATGAATTCCACGTACTAAAACAAGAAAAAATATCCATATCAACCTGTGTCTAGAAACGTTTAATTTGTGAGTATGGATGAAATAATACATTTATAGAGAGTGCTTCAATGCCCTCCATGAGAGTAAGCGTACGCCTCGACACGTTTCGTCATGGATCACAGTATCCATTTGAAGATGCAGGGGGCAGTTGCGGATCGTCTGACAGGCATCCACAATGCGATGGCGAAGTTTCTCTTCGTTGTCAACAGGAGCTGCGCACACAAGAGATTTTAGGTGTCGCCACAGGTAAAAATACAGAGAATTCAAACTTGGCTTCGTGGAGGCCATGCAATGGGTCCTCCTCTACCCAGCCATCGATTATATTAGGTGAACATATCGCGTAGCACGGCTAAAATGCGCCGGAGCGCCATCATGCTTGTACCATTTTCATTGGCACATCTTCCAGCAGCTTTGGTAGAACGTAGTATATAAAGGAATCTCGGTAGTGGTTGCCTATATGCGGACCTACCAGACACCAGCAAGCCCTGCTCACACATTAATGCTGGTGTTTTTTTTTTCTGTGGCGCTACAGCCCCAATTTGGGCCTAGGCCTACCTCCATGAAACTCTCCGTTCGCTTCGGTTTACTAGATCTTACACATATGGTAGGACTCCTTGGGCGAGTGATCAGCTCGTCGCAAGGCCTCTACCTGTAGACAAGCACAGAAATACGCACACAAACATCCATGCCCTGAGTGGGATTTGAACCCACGATCTCAGCTTCCGAGCGAACGAAGACAGTGCATGCCTTAGACCGCTCGGCTACCGTGACCGGCAATGCTGGTGTTTACGCAGTATTATTTCAGCTATAACTGACGGATTAACTTTTACCTGACACATGTTGATATAGACATGTTTTCTTGTTGTGGTATGTGGACCTCGTGCCAAAATTTGGCCGCACCTTCCATATATATTCTTTATACTTGTACATGTACAATTTTAAATATAAAAGCGAGTAGAGGTGATAATGAGTGTCATAAATGAAGGTCCCACCCATTTCTTCAGGGAGGGTGCTCCACAGTGGCAGAACCGTAACCCCCTTGACAGAAATCAAAATGTGGTTACAAGCCCGAAATTGTGTTTCACACCAGGACTGACTGACTGAGAGTCGTTAGTAGTGTAACTTTGATTTCGTAACTATCGAATTCTAAAGGAAGGTTCTGTTAGTTGGTAAGCGGATTTAGAAAAAGAAATATATATATATATATATATAATTAAATCTATATATACAAAAATTCGATGGTGTTGGGAATTGATTTTACACTTCGTAAGCTACGTAAGTGTATACACCTGATGATGGCCGTTTGCGGCCGAAACATGTAGTGTAGAAGAGGGTAAGACAAAAGAACTACAATAAATTGATGCACTTGGGACGGTGTTTATGTCATATATCACACTGACACTTTTTTTTCAGAGATAACATCATATTATACTTAGCTGCAGATGTTTTGTCACAAACACATGCCATTAACATGCATTTATAATAAAATTTGTTAGGATTGACATTAGTAATATATTCTTGTGAAGAGAAATATAAAATTACTTAGTGGATTATATTAAAATCCGCAAACGAAGGATGATACTTGTATTCACATAAAAGAGATTTCTTAAACATAAACCGCGAGCGAAAATATCAAAATGGATATATAATAAATAATAAAATGTAAATATTATAGAACATCTGCGTTCTTCTCCATTTTGGGCTTAACACTTTGTGGCCTATTTTACCCTGAAACTTATGAGATATTGACTCTGTGCGGCATGCCATTGCACAGCAAGGCTCCTGTCATCAGCATGCAGAACAAGAAGTTAGAACTACGCTGGGAAAACTTTATATTCTGAACAATATGGAGTCCTGAAATCTCAGTATGCGAGAGGTCAGCTATTGGTGAAATGTAATTTTCAAACAAAAATTTGTGCTTATATTTCCATTTAGAATTTTGTAAAGGAAAGAAAACGTTGCAGTTGCAGTGTGGGTAGACAGCTGGTGGTAGCATATTGCAGGAGCAAGAAGAAGTGGTGAGCAATAGGACTGTACCTTTGTATGTAGCCAACACAAACAAGCAGGCTCGCTAAATAACACATAACGAGCAGTACAAGGTGATTCTCAAAAGTAGTCCTATAATTTATTAATACTCATTGTCCTGAATCGTCGAAAAGGAATTTTAGAACATAAATTTTCTTCCTTCTAGAAAGGCAGTTTCTGCCAGTCTACTGAGTGTTGTACGTACAGTCAGGTTAAAGTAGGGTTTTTGAAAAGATAGATATTCTTAGAGGGATTTTTTGTTCTCACGCCACAAAAATGATTTATAAATTTCAATTGCAGGTGTTTCTACACGCTTTTCATCGATTGCATCTTTTCTTAAAGGTATTTAATTTAAAAGTACTTAGTGGTAATGGAAGTCTGACGTTAAATTCTTAGGCAGATCTACCAAAGTAAGTTATTACCTTTCTTGAAATTCAAAATTAGCTCCAGTGATTACCTCTAAAGTTTGCTGACCTAAACTGAATTGGAAATGATCCTTACCGCTCTTGTTCTCCCGCGGTGCCTTCCAGCTTCTCCTTCCTCCTTACATAAAGCAAGATATTCTGTGTCAGCGTGAACTTTCTAACTCTTACTTTCTTTACACATGCGCGCTTCTGCTTTCAATTTGAATAATTATGACCACACTGGTCTAGAGACCTGAACAACGGAACACAGAACTGCAAGAAGTACAGAAGTTATAGAAATACACCTATTTCCTTTATGAAAGGAATGGGAACAGCACACTTCAAGCACCTACTCAACATGGTCTATCTAATATAATTATACTAATTATGTGAGTTACGTCTCACGTAGCACACAATATGCGGACATCTATCACACCTAAACCAGTGTTCGCTTGAGTATCCCCAGCAGAGGAGTATGACGCTGTAGACACCGTGACTCCCAGAAGGGAGTCAGCGGAGACGCCAGTATCAATAAATCTTATTGAGGTGTCCTTATACACAGTATTGTTGTTACTTATTCATGCCTCCATATGCAGTCATTATATTGTGGAATATACACCTTTCGCTAGGCAGCGACCGCGAAATAGCCGTTTCTAAGTAATTCCTCTATAAACTGAGCCGCGCTCTGCTCAGCTACCATTTGCCGTCCTGTCCGCTCTGGGACTATATGTACCACTTGTAGAGTCTTACGCTCTGCTACCACTTGAGCCGTCTTACGTCTGCTACCACAGCACCGCCATCTCTGGCACCTTACGTCTCCGTCTACCCTTCCTCAATCGGAGGGGGAAACAAACGTTGCTCCGTCATACGGCTCTCGTGCTGTGCTCGCACGCTCCCTAAGTTAGTGTAAGGGATCCAAGCTAGCAGCGAAGTAAATCTAGTTACAACTGATGGCAATCAATATATTAACAAATAACAGAATTTAATAAACACAATGGAAATTAAACAGAACAACTGAACTAACTGCACATTTACATGCTCGCACACAGCGGCATCTAACTCGGGCAGAATGGCCCATATTTACTGGCGCAACAATTTGCCTTGGTTGCATGAAAACATAACTATTACATACAGCCGGGCCACAGGCTGAGTCTAAATTAAATACACAATATAAATAATAAAAACAGATTTAACCAAACTGGTACGAGTCGCCGCCGTCCTACAAACCCAACGACAGGCGACCGCGGGCGATCTTGTCGGCCGCGAACCAGCCCAGTACTTGCCGAAACCAAATTTGGACTCCCAGCCGAACAGGAATTTGACAGTCGCTCCGGCTGGCTCGGCGCCGCGAGCAAGGCCCTATGGATCCATAACCAGAACTGAACTCCCAACTCGAATTAACTTCCAAGCAAGGCTCCCAGGGGTAGAAAGGAGGGGAAAGGGCAACACCACGTGACCCAGTCCCGCATGGGGATGGGGTGGGGGATAAGTTTAAGAACCTCGATCAAGGGGCTGGAAGCCCATGACGTCATACCGGAGCCAGTGCATGGCTCAAAACACCAACCTTTGCTAGATAATTGCCGCAACAGACAGGCACGAAAGCTGTTGGAAACCTCATTCTCTGTGCCGTCCGTGCCGAGGCTATAAAACGAAGGTCAGCTGCAGTGAGAACAGCAGATTGAGAGTAAGGGAATTAGTGAGGAACTGTTTAAGCTTCAGTTAGTGACTCACTACTGTGAAGAGTGGTTCAGGAGTTATCTGTTGTGTGTACTACAAAATAGCTGTTGTATTAAAACTGCAGAAGTTGAATTGTCCTCCAGATAAGTCAGCTACACCACGTCTTGAGTGAACTAGTGTACGAAACGTGCGGTGGATAGAGTGGTTTATACGGACTACACGTTACGTAGTGTGCTCACGGCCGACTCTTGTTTGGCGAAAGTGATTTCGGTGAAGTTTGTCGCCCGGCCGCGGCTGTGCGCAGTGCTCTGCGAAGTAACAAAGAAACGGTAAATCTGAGTATATACTAACTTACGGACGTTCCAGAGCCGGGATTCCGGAAATACTGCAGATAGGAATTATCAGCCCTGAAATCTGAATGCCATGCCATAACGAAGTACCCAGAAGCAGCTTATGTAGTACAACAGGTACAAAGTGATCAGTGACATGAGACCCTTGTCAAATGCACACCGGCTGAAGTGGGGGAAACCCTCAGTGGACAACTGCTGTCAATAGTGTGGAGGAGAGCAGAGCAAAATTTTGCAAACTTATAGAGGGAAGCCGCCTTTCAGCACAATGATGGTGGTCGAACAGAGGGTGTGAAGTTATTGCGTTTATATGGTGGTGAAAATGGCCGTTTTGACGATATTAGTGAAGGTCGTTGTGATGGTAGTTGTTATGATAATGTTTTCGATTGTGTTGATTGTGATTTTGAGATTGATGCTTATGGCGATGATTGTGATATGATCTTGCTGATTACGATGTTGACTGTAAATGAGAATAGTGGTGACGGTGGTGATACAGATTCAAGTGATTAATGATAATAATAGTGCAGAATGTATTGATCTTTAATATGGTTTTTCTGCTTGTGGTGATGAATGCCGTGGAAATTTGATGATGATGGTCTTTGTGACGATGTCGCTGGTGATGGTGATGGTGGTGGTGATGATACATTTAGAGAAGTTCTTGGGCTTCTCCATGTCCACAGAGTGCTACGACTATGAATACTGGCTTTCAGTTTCAACTACGGAGATATTCGCCATATACCTGATCACTGTGAGTCAACGAAGTGTGCCATGTATGCAGAGACCTGTGATCTTTCAGGCGTCTGGAGCGCTAGGCATTCAGCCAAGCTAAGTCCTAGCATCGTGCCTTATAGAGAGCATAGCTTCATACGTACATCTGTTCAAAGCATATAGTAGTGAAATTCCCTGAGCATTTTGATACGGGTGCTCCAAGGGACTAATAAAGGTGGGTGCTGAGGCAATATTTCCGGATTCTAAAACATCATCTAGAAAGCAAGGTTGCTTTGAATACTAGATTCTACTATTCGTAGAGTCAAATGAATTAGATCCCTTTACATGAGGTACTCTGATTCATTAAAACTGGCAGGTATCTGTTGGCACTAGTTCCTGCATGTCCTCTGCAGAACGATGAGAGTGTAAAGTCTGGTTCCGGCGGATGAAGCTGGATACAAAATTACGGGAGTTCACAGGTTGAAACTATGTGTTTAAGAATTAGATTAGCGTGTACTTCACGATATCATTAAATTTAGCATCAATATAGGTATGTGTTAATCGCCGAAAGAGCTTGGAATTTATACAAACTGCTTTCGTTATTTTAAAATATTTATAGGGCTATCTGTCCAGTCCTTTTGTTGGTCCTTGGCCGTTTTTCAGTTTATTAATCCTATATGCAGTCAGCAGGACTAGTTGGACGGGGATTCAGCCCGTCTCAAGGCCGCTGCCTACACACAGAACAACACAAACACACGATAAACGCAGACAGACATTGATGCCTTGAATGAGATTCGAACCCACGATCCCAGCGTTCAAGCGAGCGAAGAAAGTTCACGCTTTAGACAGCGCGGCCACAGTGATCGGCACCCTATACATGTGTGTGTGTTTTACATAACGGTGAAGTGTGCTGAAACCTTGCGTACTGAATAGTGATGTGTCGTAGTTCTCTATGCAGAATGTGAAACATGCCCTAACCTTACGGACAGAACGTGAAATATGTTTCAACCCTAGTCATGGAATATGAACCGCGTCGTAATCTAATCCATGGCACGTGACATTTCCGCACTCCTGCTCCAGGAATGTGAAGACTATTATACTCCTCTGTATGGGACGCTACATACATCGCAACTTATTTCATGAAATATTATTTCTGGAACGTGGAAGACAATTATCAAGTCAAGAACGATGAGATTGGCGGGGAATGTAGCACGAATGGAGGAGAAGAGGAATGCATATAGGGTATTGGTGTGAAACCCAGAAGGAAATAGACCACTGGGAAGACCGAGACGTAGATGGGTGGAAGATATTAAAATGGACCTTAGAGAGATAGGATGGGATGGTATAAATTCGATTGATGTGAATTGGGGTAGGGATGAGTGGAGGGCTCTTGTGAACACGGTAATGAACCTTCGGGTTCCATAAAATACTGGTAAGTTCTTGAGTAGCTGCACAATTGGCACTTTCGAAGGAGGGCTCAGCTCCATGAATGAGTGAGGAAGTGTGGTAAGCTTAAATGTATAAGACATATGAGTCTTAACTCAATTTATTTAGAAGATGCGAGTAACAGCACTTTTATTGACAAAGATACTGGGCACAGCTACTTTATCCATGCAAGTTAAAACCGTTGCCTTGAGAAAGTTTCAGGAAACGACGCTTCCAACTGATGAGGCAACAATTTCTGCCACGGACTGTATCACACATACTGCATGTCAGTTTGCTCGTCTCACCAGTGCAATCACGTCTTCCCAAGGAGACTGTTAAGGCTGACCATTACTCACTGAGCCCCCGCATCCACCACAAACACCACGACGAAATTCCCAAGGGGAACAAACACAGTGTTTTATATCTAAAGGATCATGTTTTACGCAACATATGGCAGAACGGCTTCATAACAAGCTAGAAGCGCGTAGCTATGTGTGATACGTGAACAGTCAGATCTTCCTCAGGTGGAAAGAAAGAGAGCGCTACAAAGGCTAAATCTTGTATGGAAGGAGGGAATTCAGAAGGAATATCAAAAGTAAATCTTCCTGCAATACGTTCAGGAGAGAAAGCCCTGAAAAGCAGCAATAATTTTATCCCTCACCGGATATTGATCACAAAACCGTTCTTCTTATATCTATGTATTGTTACTTCGCGAAGACATAGCCGGATGCAGTTCTTCATACATCAGTCTATATAGAAATGTCCTGTAACTCTTTATTATAATATATAAAGAAGACAATTGCAACTTTAATTTTAAAACACACATTTATTAATTCTTCGTAATGGTTGCGTTAATCCTATCATAAGAATTCTCCCATTTAACAGATACAATATGGTTACTTTTCTCTCGTTTGAACTCAACCTCTAACCATTCAGTTACACCAGTTCTCAAACGGTCTCAGTCTGATGAGAGGCCAATTTCTGAACGATGCGAAACAGGTATGTTTTTATTATTTATTAGTCTAAATAGAAAAAGGGTAGACAAATTTTCAAACTGAATTATAAAGAAAATATGCCGGAATGTAATATTCCCTTAAGTCCTTTCTGAATAAAACTGAAGTTGTCCGTGTAGGTAACTAATTAGGTACTACGGCATGAAGGTGTAGAGGGGAGGGAATATAAAGATCCACATTTTCTTGACTTCGGCACTAGCTGTAGGTGAGGGGTAAGCTTCATGCCCCGGTCTCTTTAGCACCGGAGAAAGAGTCCCCAGTGTCTATTTGATAAGATGCTGGGTGGACCCCAGAAACTGTCTCGAAGACGTGGAGAAGAGAAAATTCTTGACTCTACAGGACTCGAACTCCGACCCCTCGCTCGTCCAGCCCGTAGCGAGTCGCTATACCGACTGCGCTATCCTGGCTTCTATTCCCTTGTGAACACAATCTGTATCTGTTAATCTCACTCCAAAGACTTGAAATTTTCTATATATTCAAATGATTTTTATTTGAATTTAGTGAGTGGTTCTATCCTGTTTTTTTGGAGATGAGATATGAACATGTACTTCGTTGTCTTGTGTTTCCTTGTTGATCAGACTTTCTCGAAGGAAGTGGACATCACTTCTCTGCCGCTTTCCGGTTTTACCACTGGAGTACATCTACTGACCTAATCCTTAATTAAGCCATAAATAAATAAAACATCAACTCCAAAGCAAATAGACTCTACGTATAACAGTGTAAGTAGTTCACAGTAGAATGAAACTGAAAGAGTTTCAGGTATTTTTTTGTGAATCCGAAATCTTTTCAACCCGAAAGTTTATAATCTTTTTAACAATGTTAAAGTGAATTTCTAACAAATCCAATTTAATATTATCTTTTTATATTGATTATCTTCTTGCCATCATATTTCCATATTAGTATGCCATCTCTCATTTTCCTATTTAGAAATACAATAATTTCGCTTTATTGTGAGTAATTGCTAGTATTTTTCCAGAGAATTACATTTAACCTAAAAAAATATTAAAGATATATTTTAAATTGTGCGTATAGATTTCTCGACACAATACACTTCCGTATCAGAATGAAAAAGAATGTTACTCTCTAGAGTATGTTTTTCCGAGGTTAATAGCGTGAAGTGTAAATATGAAAGCAAGACAGACGAAAGAGAGAGAGAGAGAGAGATTGATATATTAATATAAAACTTCATTTCCAATTTTAATTATTTGTAATCCCTTTTCTGTACTTCATGAATTACAAAATAAAAACAGAATTAATATGAGTGAAATATATTCAAAAGTAAAGGAAACCTGGAGAAATATAATTGCTTTTTAGACCATGCATTGAAGATAGCGTCACAATGCAGAGTAGCTCATTTTTAAGCAAATTGTTTGAAGGCTTTGAGGATTGCATTACTTTTCGGGACGAAAACTGAGATATAAAACGTCGCATTCTCTGAAATATAATATTACCTCTTAGTAAGATATTGTTGTAAAGATATATCCTCCAACGATCTGCTACAGTTTTAGCCATTTTCTGCGTCTGTGCTCAGAAATATGTAAATAAAATTTTCGGTTGATATGCATAAGGCTCCTTCTCTTCCTTTCCTGAGAATCGCATTAAATTGTATCTACGTCTCACTAAAGCCGCACAAGTAGGATGATATAAAATCCGGCAGGTACATTTTTGTGTACTACACATTTTAGCGCCTATAAGTCCCATTAAACTGGACAGATTTTGTGTAACTTCTGTGTCTTTAAGAATGATATTAGACTTAAAATCCAGTATTAATGTACTCAGTCCAATTGACACATTCATTTAGCACAAGTATATTTATTCTTCATATGACTGCGATCTGCCGGTCACGGTAGCCGAGCGGTCTAAGGCATGCAGTGTCTTCGCTCGCTCGGAAGCCGGGACCGTGGGTTCGAATCCCACTCAGGGCATGGATGTTTGTGTGCGTTTTTCTGTGTTTGTCTACAGGTAGAGACCTTGCGACGAGCTGATCACTTACCCAAGTAGTCCTACCGAATGTGTAAGATTTAGTAAACCGAAGTGAAACGGAGAGTTTCATGGAGGTAGGCCTAGGCCCAAATTTGGGGCTGTAGCGCTACAGAAAAAAAATTACTGCGGTCTATCACTTTGCATTTCTGCAACAAGAGTCACTTCGGATACTGAAATGAGTTCTATGAGGAATAAAAACTTGAAATAAAAATTATTCTTATTAAATAACTAACCTATTCACACTGCCAGTGTGACACGAGCCGCATATATCTAAGCCCAGAAACATTTTTCTTACCCTGACTAATAGATAAATATGGCGGAAATTTTCATCCAACCGTAACATATTTTGGGTTATTACTAAATGATTTAAATTATTTATTTTAAATATCTGATTTAAACTGCCGGGATTCTGTTTCTTCTCCGCCATTCTTAGAGTATGTCCTAATTTTCTTCTAAATAATTTATTCTTTGAATATATAGGAAGAAGATATTTTGTGGTGTCGGTCATTTTATATTACATCCATTTGGTTTTTTATTTAAGTACATTTGATTTACACAATTTCTGTAATTAATATTAAATATATAATACTTTTTGATTTGTATTGTTTTATTCTTTTCTTTAAATGATTATATGGGTAACAGTCAACTTACTAATTAATGTCGCTTTATTTATAATTTTAACGCGATTTTGTTACCAATAACAATTTGACCGAAAACTGAGAGTGTTGAACGCAATAGAAACTGCGCCTATGGTGTTGCACGCAGCGATAGTATTAATTCTAAGTAAAATAATTCTTAAAATAAAATGAAATAACATATTGACAAAATATCTTACATTGATATACATATGTAACCCACTAAGGAGACTTGGTCCAAAGAGGCACCCCCTACATTTTCCATAATATTGTGACGTGTATACCAATTGCTAGGCGACGACTCGGTAAACATATTCCCGCGAAAACAAACTCGCCCAAAAATAGGACATCTATTGCTAGGCAACGGACCAGTCAACACGCTACCTTAACAATAGTGGTTGTGTTTTCTACGTGATACGTGTCAAATGGTTATAATGGAGTGTTCAGCAGGACAGATCAGGACTAGTCGAGTCGCGAATAGGGTCTAGTTCGAGACGCCAGCCTGCCGGTGTCTGAGTTTGGAACTGAATTGTGTTGGCAGTTGCAGAATGATAGCAAGAAGGATCTTCGGCTGTGAAAATAAGAATTCATGAGTTATTTGAAGTTACAGTGAGACTTTTATAAATCCGTTGCCACGATACGACTAGTGAAGACCGAGAACCCTAGTACGCGTGTAACAGTGAGCTNATTCGAACCCACGATCCCGGCTTCCGAGCGAGCGAAGACAGTGCATGCCTTAGACCGCTCGGCTACCGTGACCGGCCTTGATTCGTTATAGTCGTTCCCAAATATCTGAACTGTGCCATTTTTTCCTAACATATTTATCTATTACAAAGACAAAACAACACCGTCCAGTGTGACTATTTAAGTTTTGCCACTTGAAAACTCAGTACCCTTACATGTTTCGATCTTTACGGATCATCTTCAGAGGGAACATCAATACTTTTCGGAAACCACTATCACAATAGGTGTTCTGAGTTCTAAATTACATATACACACAATGCCTGGGATACATAATATACACAATATTCAGTTCTTCACAATCACAGCAGCCTTCCTGGTATTAAAACTTTTAAAGTTTTTAAAAACTTTGTTGTTTATGTTAAAATTTATAAACCATGCAGGTTTATGTCATTTCTCCTATCGTCTTTCTTGTAGGGGGCTTAACTTGTGCCGCCTGTCTATCTTGTGAAGGAGATTCTTAGTATCGTCCTGTGTTTGTTCGTGGCTTGCTGTGTTGTTTTCACTTGTTAGTGTGACGGACCAGAGTGAAACAAATCAAAATCTTTATCTATATTTATGTCATGATTTTTCCCTCCATTTCGGTGATGGGACATTAACATGTACTTAGATTTCTTTGTGTTTACTTCTAGACCAACCTCCTTACTAGCGTCAATTAAAATTTATGTTTCTCTTTATGGTATCTTTATTATTACCCAGTAGATTCACACAATCAGCATAGACCAACAGCTGATGTGTCCCATTTAATTTCAGTCCCACCTGACTTACTTGGACCTCCCTAATGGCATATTCTAATGCAAAGTTCAAAAGCAGTGGCGATGAAGCATCTCCTTGTTTTAGACCATTCTGGATAGGAAAATTATCAGACAAATATTTACCAATATGAACTTTGTTATACGTTTCATTTCAACACATTCTAATCAGCCTGACTAGTTTATGGGGGTCCAAAACTCTACGAGAATATTGTCCAGCACTTCCCTTCTAACTAAATCATGGACTTTCTTGAAGTCTATGAATAATTTATGTACTGTCTCATTTCACTCACATTTTTTTTTCCAGCTAATGTTGGTCATGTAATGAAAATTCAATATTATATAAATTGTATCTAAAACGTATTTTTAGGAGTATCATATATTTTTGGTTTTAGCTTAATATATCTATTTCTTTTACCTTTGTGAAAGATTAAGTTAGGAAAATTTTCCTGGTATAGACCAAGAAAGTAACAAATTATTGACAAAATACTTTAAGCATTTAAGCAGTTCTGTTTAAAAAAGAGAACATGCATTCCTCTCCTGATATATGAGCTTGCTGGAATTTCAGTTTCGAAGTAGACCCCGCCCCCTTTAGCGGAAAGCTAGAGTTGCAGTAATCAATATTTGGAACAAATGGTTACATAACAAACCGTGACGTGAGTAGGTCAACTCGTTTACAGCTCCCCGAGTGTGAACAGCTGATAGCTAATGGCAAGCTGTTGGGATAATTGGCAAAACTTTGTATTTTAAGCCAAAAGCTTTAAGGAGAAAAAATTAGCTTTCAGCGGGAATAGTGTTCGTGAATAAAAGAACTTCGTTACAATTCCAGACATCATTAGAATTAGTTCGTCTCCACGAAATGAAATGTACTCGTGCAAAATGTGGCGGATTTTATTAAAAATATTTGTTCAAATACAACTGACATTAAAGAATGAAAAATCGTAATATGTTTTTGAAATACTTTCTTTGAATTTTCTTGTACCTCACTGGTCAAGATATTTATCTTTTCTGACTTGTGTTTACCGATGGTTTCACAGTCATGATTGTTGAACGTCGAATGATACAGTGACTGATGAACTGGAAGGAGTTTGGATGTAAGCCGTTGCGGACTAGTACAATCTTGGCGTTTGCCTGCAAAAACTAATGGACACCACGGAAGTCCTCACTCAGGACAGCCGGTAGAGAGGTCATGTTGGTTTAGTACTTCTTTCAGTTTACGATGATGCATCGGTTGCTCACCTTGTGTACCGTTCAGTCGGACTCCATAGGAGTCTGACTGACCTATGTGGAAAGGAGCTGTAGTGACCCATTTGACGGTATTATCGCGGCATTCCTGAATATCTATGAGGAAACTTGCTGATAGTACCTTATATTTAAATCCAGATTTCAAAGATGAATTCTCTAATTAAAGGACACGCGGTAGCATAGTTGGTTGAGACACTAAGCTACAAGCATAGGTCGTGGGCTCGAGCCTTAAGATGTGTTTCTTTTTAATTGACTTAATCCTTCCAGCCGCATTGTGGCCCTAGATTCGACTCAACCTCTAACAGAAATGAGTACCAGCAATCTTTCTAGGAGGTAAGGGGCTACCGACACATAAGGCTGACAAACTTACCGCCATCTGTGAGCCAACTGTCTAGAGAGAATGTGGAAACCTCGACGTATCAAAACTCTATGGACCTTCACGGCTTATTATAGGGAGAGCTTTAACTTTTTTGCCTTTACCTCTTTACTTTCTGAATAAAAGTGACACGTGTTACCTCTATGCAGTCTGCTCCATAAATTCGTTATTGGAGATGGCTATTTTGCAGAGAATCCGTTTTTCGATGCTTGCCATTGTGTTAATTTCAAATTGTTAAACCTGTGCATAATATTGAGAAGCTATATCCTGAAACTAGTACTACTCCTGAGAACCTCAAATACTCGTGCAGCCTCCTATTATGTAATACGTAAATAATATATCAAATTATAGTTTCATACACAAGTTTCGGTAAAAGTGGAACTGCTTCAAATTTAGTTGACAATATATTGTGGCGGAATATGACAATTTGCTAAGCAACGCTTCTGTAAACAAATTCTCAAGGTAACGCAGTCAACAGTGGGACCTCGGTTGCTTAGTAGCCAGCGTTTCGGTAAGCACGTTTTTGTGACAACAAAACAATTTACATGGATACGAACTAGTTTATATATGGAGCCGTGCAAACAAGAAGGAGACATTCTTCAGAGAGATTTGTCTCACAGGCGTCTCTCAGAAGAAGTTCAATGTGTGAGCTGTTGTAATTAGGTGTAATTGTGAAGAAGTGTCAAGAAGAACCTATTATTATTAGTCAAGAAACCTTGATTAATTGAAGATATTGTCGATTTGTAGGATGATACATGATTGATGATAAATTATAATTACCTAATCGAAATATCGTGATTTGACTGGAGGTAATGAGGAAATCCAGCCTAAGGGAACCACGACAACGCTGGTCCTGTTGAGATTCCAACAGAACACCTCCCAAATGTGAATATAAAGTGTTACTGTTATACCAGCATGCTCGGCTGAGGATGTTCAGAGTCAGTGATACAAGAGGTACGTCGGTGTAAATCTTTCAGGAGAATTATAACCGATTCATCCCAAATTGTATTGGCATTGTCATAACGTTTGCCTTCACATCTAATTAGTCTCTGGAGAGTGAGCAGTTCATACAGTGTTCGTATATTTGTAGGTGAGTTCTTTTCAAAAATTTCTCTTGTAATCTAAATTATAGAGCTTTCTTCATCAATTCATACCCATCTTTCTATCTTCACATTTCCTTCTATTTAAATTTTTTCTTCATTTATTTGTTACTTCTTCTCTTAATTTGTTTCTTTCCGCCGTTCCGCCTTGTCCTCCCATTTTCTCATTCAAGAGCTCCCTTTCATATTTGTTTTTTTATTTCTTTATCCTCATTTTTTCTGTTTCTTTCCTTCCTTCTTTCGTCCTTCATCTTTTCTCCATTTTTCTCTCTCCCTTGTTACTCTCGTTCTGTTTCTATGTTATTTATCTTAAGTTTCTCTGTTTAATTACTTTATCCTTTTTCTCTCCTTGCGGTTGATTTCAAATCTATTGTAAATCCTATTGGTCTGCGTCCCCTTTGCACGTTTCCCAGTTGATGCGCACTAAATAAGTTGTTTCAGCCGCTGCCTCTATTCTCCCTTTTTCTCTGCGAATTTACAACTGTAACAGTTTTATTCTTTGTTCTATGAACAATGGAAAATGATGGATACGTATGGATCACTAACTCCATTTTATGCTCCCGTCATAGCTCTGTGTAATCGACACAGTAAAAATAGTCACGAATTAAGTAAATAACACTTATTTTTGCAGAGATTTTGCAAAAGAGCTCATGGAGATTATGATCGTATGATTAATTAGTTAATTCTACATAAAATATTATTGCTGTTATATTCATGTATTCTATTCAGAGAGTATCATAAAATTTAATCAATGAATGATCAATTTTTCCAACTCATTAAGGCGTTTAGGCCAGATATGAGGATGTCGGAACAAGCTACCGAATAACAGACAAAATTCCAATTACATTATCAGTCTTTAAAAGCTGCAGTTATGTATATTCATATGTAAAACGTTATATACTAGTATATTACGATAAATTATAAGATGAATTAGACATGGGAAACAGAATACTTGAATGCATACATTCAACCTATAACTTACTGTAATACATTTTTATTGACATAGTTTTTAGACGATATTTATATTAAATCAAATAGTACGTTACGATGATATATTACTGCAATGATTAACGTTTCGTATGTTATCCATCGTCAGGAGGAAACGAGTCGCTTTATCGATTGGGCAGAACTGAGAAGGCTTCTGACCTGAGGACGGAGACACATCCAGTCTCCGAAGCATTGTTTTGTATAAAAACAATAAGATGAATAATATCCAAAAAGCCATCACTGAATATTTAGATTGATGATGCAACTATAAAATTTCCTTTATTATAATTATTCAGTTTGTCACACAGTGAAGAAGGCATGGAAACCAAAATATGTTGAGTAATTAAGCATTTATTGGTTAAATTATTTGTTGTGTTAGATGAATTTTTAATGGAATTAAATTAGTCAAGTTCACCTGTGCGTAGGTTTATTTAACAATGTTTTACAAAATGCAAAGTTAAATGGAGTATGAATGTTTAACTTGGATGGACGTGGATCATGTTAAGGAATTATCGGAGAAATTCTCGATTCTAGTGATGAAGAGGATATCTATGTTCGTTTCATGTAGTTATTTCAGAGCGCCCCGAGAGACTGAAGCATACGAGAAAAAGCAGCTAATTCGAAATACGATGGCTCTTGGCGAGCCCGGACCTACCAGAAACAAACAGGAAGTGATAACCACTGCACTATAACGTAAGGTAGGTTCCAATTTAGTTCAGAAATGTTGAAATATGGATCTCAGAGATGCGAAGGAAGGAAAGTGTTATCGGGTAAGAGATTCGTGGGTGCTGTCGGCAAAGCTTCACGCAGTTGAAATTCATAAGCGACAAATCGAAATAAGCAGTGAACAAATTTGTATCGCTCGTAGGACTACTGCCAAGGAATGGCGAGTTCATTTCAAAACTTTCTTTAGAAACAAACTGCAAGGTTACTACACAAAACTCTATATCAGACTTTCAGATAATCATAGAACACATTAATTGTGTTTAAGAACACTGTACAAGATTTACATGGATCCTTTACCGAAACAGGTTTGTTTAATTTTTTGCCCATTTAACGATGATGATCATATACAATTCTTAACGTCAACGCAACAATACTTTATTATATATTTATTTAACACGTACTATATGTTTCGACCTCAAATTGGTCATCTTCACGTCCTGAAAATTACTCACATACTATTACCGGACTGCCAAGCTAATATTCCCATTTTTTTTGTAAGTTTCGTACAAGTTAGTTTCTATTCAATTCACAAACTAGACAAAACTTAGACAGGACCGACGGCGTCTGTAAGTCAGACTACATGCAATTTACTGTATGATGATTGTTAGATGATGTAGAAGGAACCGGTTGTTGATTAATAGAGGAATTAAGGGGGCATTTTCTTGAGGAACTGAGAGAAGCTTAAGCACCTCAGTCAGGATAATCGACATCCCCTTCGGGATTAGGATGAGGCACTTGCAAAAGTGTTTCAGGGTGACCCAACTTTCTCGATGGTTATCATGAATGTGGCTCGTTTAAGGACGCATGTGGGAGGATAATATTGTTACGTGTATTAGTGACTAATAACGCGTGTTGTGGATTGGATGAACGGGTTTATTTACTTCTTATGCACTTTATAATTCACTGCTACAAACATACTAGTCCTCCCCTTGTAAGGTACAGAAACTATAATTTTAAATCACTAAAAGCACTCCTCACAGCCGGTCACGGTAACCGAGCGGCCTAAAGCATATACTGTCTTCGCTTGCTTGGAAACCGGGATCGTGGTTCGAATCCCACTCAGGGCATGGATGTTCAGTTTGTGTGTGTGCGTTTTTCTATGTTTGTGTACAGGTAGAGGCCTTGCGTCGAGCTGATCACCCACCCAAGGAGTCCTACAGAATGTGTAAGATCTAGAAAAACCGAAGTGAAGGGAGAAGTTCATGGAGGTAGGCCTAGGCCCACTGGGGCTCTAGTGCCAAGGAGAAAAAAAAAAGAAATCTCCTTGCCATTTCTTGTTCAGTCACTCTGGAACCTCGGAACTCAATTAAAACTCTTCTTAGCTGCAAGCGGACTCGTGTTATGTTGCCGCGGCAAGCACAACGCGGAAGACATCTTCTGTTATTGAAGACGTGTTTACATTTCTGTTGCCTGGCACTGGGAATGAAATGGACCACATTGGAAACATAAGTCACGTGATTCCTACCAAAGAATTCATTGGCGCTGACTGTTGCCTAGCAACGAGCTATAACATTGTTGCGTGTACGTATCGCGGGGCCTGGCAATACATTAATATATCACAATATTAAAATTAACCTCCAAGAAATGTAAGGTGGCGATATGGGCTGGATTTATCTGTTCTAGGACAGAGATCAATGGTGGGCTCTTGTAAATATAAAATTTTCGGAAATTCTTGATTTAGTCAGTTATTACGAAACGCGTGGATTGTATTGAAGAGGAATGGTATTTTTAAGCTATTATCCCCCGCTTTTATGGAAAAGCTGATGAAGATTATGGCCATTGAACACGAAGTGTACACCTACCTCTAGAACACAAAGTTTCAGTTCAGGAGGAAGTTCTATATTTATTGCTTACAACTCAATATTTCTGTCTAGTCAATACGTACGATTTTATCTCCAAATATACTTTCAACATATAGATCCTATTTTTCCTTCAGAGTAGCGAAGAAGAAAGCCTATAAACTGTGGAAACAAAGTTATGTGCGTTAAAATAACGAGGTAAAAAATATAAAATTGTAAGATTATTGCACGTTTCCAGCAGGAAATTTTTGTTTCTGACCAGGAAATGACCTGAAGGTTCCTAGCTGCATCAAGAATATCATGGCGTCGTTTCACAGAAGACGGAACTCATCAGGAAGTTTTACGGTTGTTCGTATCGCTTGCCTAAACTTGAAGACAGTGCATTGGAACTCTGACTGAGACAATAAAACCGAGAAATAACTTGTCACACAAATCTACCTGTGTTCGAACTAACACAAATATTTATTTCACAATAATCTGATCGAAGAAATGGAAGTACTGCAACTCGTTTTAACTAATTTCATTATATACTGCTTTCCTGTCTGAGAACAGAGGTTTTAGCTTTAATGGAGATAAAGAAACAAAAGACTAGAGAAAATTATGAAATAAGGTACCTAGTTCTTCTTTACCTAATGTTGTTGGAGTGATTAAAACAGGAAGGATGACACAGGAGTGACGACAACACGTAAAGTGGAAATAAGAACACCATTCAGAAATTTGGCCTGATGACTTTGAATAGTGCAACGTGGAAAGAAAATGTTATAACGGCTGTAGATGAATCGGATTGCGGTTTGGATTGGTAATAACTTGTTCACAATGCAGTGCAAGAGAAGACGATATTTCGGTTTCCATTGGGGCAGGATAATTCTATAGAAAATGATTAATATAATATTTTTAAAGAATATTTTTATCGCTAATTAATTACATGTCCATACATTTGAATTACACTGTTACCAAGGAAGGCACTGTTTATTTACTTATTTATTTAACCTTAGAAATGGCATCCTTTAGTTCAGTAGCGAAAAGCAGGATGTCAATGATGCTCTATTTTCTTGGATACAAAGAACTAGAAAACAGAAGAAAATGTTCTTCGAATGTTTCTTAACTAGGTAGTTCTTACCAACAATTTTAAAATGGTGTATACTCTCAGATACAGAAACGTAGGGAGAACCGAAAATGTTGACACTTGGCACTTGTAGGTTTTTATAAATATGTAAGATTTGAGGCTTTCACGGCGGTGACTATGAAGAAAGCAGTCTTCTGGGATTTGGCACCGTGTATATGTGGTGTTAACCGACGTTTCGGAGGAACGTATCGCCTCCATGTTCAGGGTAGAAGAAAAAATATAAGAAATATGCAAGAGAAGGGACCCTGAGAACCGGTAAAAGCAGATGGTCTCTTCGCTTGCGGATTTCTTATATTTTTCCTTCTACCCTGAAATGGAGGCGATACGTTCCTCCGAAACGTCGGTTAACACCACATATACACGGTGCCAAATCCCAGAAGACTGCTTTCTTTTTATAAATAGTTGACAACGACGGATAAGAACTGGTCCTGTAACTTAAGAACCTTTGAGTATAAAGAGCTTTGCATTAATAAACTTATGAGTTTCGTAACCGGAAGGTTTGTTCGGAACTATTCGTCCAACATTTGAACACCGTGAGCATTTAGTGTCAGAGAACTTACGTTACGACGATAAGATTGGGTCCGAACGTGTTCAGTGGCGTGCTATAATGTTGTGCCTTCGGTTGTAATACTGATAACCTATCACTAGAGCTGCTGTTCATTAGTCAGAGACCTCCTGTACAGGGTGCCAATAACCAACATAATTAGTCACGGCTGCTGGAACTATGTTCTAGGACGTCCCCTAAATCATTTGAGATTTTTACACTCCCAGTCGAAGTCTTCATAAAAGAACATAAACACTGGTATGCGTGGCATTACTCAGGTCGGAGAAAATAGTGCGGCCGTCCTGTATATATCTCCAAAGATTCCAAGGGATAATATCATCGGTTCCCTGTAACAAATAGACGTTCTGGTCAGCTTTCTCTCTCTCTCTCTCTCTCATGTCGGAGCAATATCCAGACTGACCATTTTGTGTCCAAGTCGTAGAAGTTGCTTCTGCAAGGCCTCGGACAATGTAATTTTGTTTCCCATAGGGAATTCCCTGTACTTGAGGAAAACAATTCTATATACACGTGGCACAAATATTGAAGAAATTTTTGAAACAGCATCGGACGTGAGTTCCTGTATTCACCAATTGATATTTCAAGATTTCTTGTGCAACATCAACAGAAATATAAACAAGTAAGGAAAAGGTTACTTATATTAGACTAGAGTCTGCAGTTTGCAGCACTTAACAGCTTCTGTGATGATAAAAAATGATATATTATCTTGAAAGGAATATAATATTAACTGATGGTCAGTATGTAGCACGAAGAGCAGCAGGATTGCTGTACTTCCCCTTCAGCCACACGATTACAACATTTAGTAAATTATTGTTAAAAAATCAGAAGGCAAATGCAGGATTTGACAGTCATCTTTTTCAATGAAATTTATTGGATATTCTACAAAGCTTTATAAGAAAGGCATGTTAATAATATTAAATAGCAAATATCCAGGTTAGTATCGATTGTAGAGCTTAAAATCTATGATCCCGAAGTGATTCCAGTGGCCTTGACCCCATAGGAATATCGTCAAGTTGCTCAGTATTCATGATACTAGATTTTCGTATGTGCTTCAATCAATATGCATCAATGAAGAAAGTCGTCTTCTGGGTTTAGGCACCGTGTATTCTTCGTTTTGGCCGACGTTTCGGAGGAACGTAGCGCCTCCATCTTCAGANTGCCTACTTCGTATATAAGCAGCACCTTTCACATCCTATCACCACAGCTACTGCTCTCCGCATTCCAAGCCATTCAACTGCTCTGAAGATGGAGGCGCTACGTTCCTCCGAAACGTCGGCCAAAACGAAGAATACACGGTGCCTAAACCCAGAAGACGACTTTCTTCATTGTCATCGCCGTGAAAACCTCAAAACTTACATAATATGCATCAACATTGCAATTATCTTTGTAACTGATATTACTGCCTGTACATACAGCAATAATTATTCTGGGTGGAAAAATGTTAATAAAATATAAAGTTTTACTTCCTTCTAATTAAGCGTCCCGCCATGAAGATGCATGAGGAAACGGAGATGTGTCTTCACACGTAAATATAACCAATAGTTGCAAAGTGAGTGATTTGCTTCAGGCTTCGACCATTTTACTTCCTGTGAAAGACCTCTAGTCTACATATTTGACAGGCTGGTTTTGCTGAAACGTCGATCTGAACTCTGTGAAAGAGAGACAAGTTTTTCCGAGTGACAATGTAAATGTCATAATATAGGTGCCTGAGAATGTTATATTTACACATTACACATTACAAGCCCAATTAACCGAGATTTACACTTAAAGGGTTTTTTTCCAGAAATTACACTAAAAATCTATAGTCAAAAGTGTAGACTTACATATGTTCTTGGCCGCGCCATAGATCAAGCGGTTAGTCGCTGGCTTTCCACCTCGGCGGCCCGGGTTCGATCCCGGGTCTGGTCAAGTGGGATTTGTGGTGGACAAAGTGGCGCTACTGCAGGGTTTCTCCGAGTACTTCGGTTTCCCCTGCCAATCTTCATTCCACCAATGGCTCCACAATCACCCTCACCTATCATCTGGGGCTGGTACAATAGGCCAGAAGTGGCCGCAGTACAAGGGACTTAGTCCCACCCCACTAGCATTAAAACAATAATACACGTGTTCTATCATTTTCTTCGTGAATGCTCAATCTTCCATTACAGACGTAAAACAATTTCTTCCATTATTTCATATCTCTGTACTATAACCCAGGCGATAGACCCTAACTTCAGACGCCAAAGCTCCCCGTCTTATTCCCGGATGACATCATGTGAACTTCGTCGTGGATGAAATGGTACAGGAGTAGATTTGTCTTTGAGTTTCTTTGCTTTTGCCCCTCCTAATCTTTATTCTGCCACTGTTCAGCTCTGGTCTGTGACCGCCTCCTAAGTTGTATTGTGGCCCTGGTCAAGTAGCCTCGGCCTCTCTAAAGCTTGAAGCTTTGCCTCATATACATCACTTGGTTTTTACAGAGTAAGAAAATTAATTTTATGAAATTTAAGTTCCATCTTGAAACCTATATCCTATAGCAAAAATGTACAAAAAAAAATGTAAATTGATTTGAAACAAAGTAAAAAATTTAGTGTTTTTTTTTAATCTCTAGGGATGGAGTGAGACTCTGTGCAGTAATTCATCTTTGTACCAGCACCCAATGATAGATGATGATGAATGTGGAGCAGTCAGTGGAATGAGAATTGGCAAGTGAAACCGAAATACTCGGAGAAAACCTGCCCCAGTGCCATTTTGTCCACCACAATTCCCACATGACTTAACTTTGGCTCGAACCCGGGCCGCAGATGTGGGAATCCAGCGACTAACCGCTCGGCTATGTTACATACAGGGCCATTTCATATAAAATTTTTACATCTTAGTGACATATCTTACCAATTTTTACACGATAGGAAGTGGTTCTTGTAAGTGTGGAAAATTCACTGATATACACTTCAAGCAAACTGAGCTACTGGCTTGGGGGAAGCCCATGCTAAATTTAACCGAAATCCATTACAACAGTTGCGGAAATAAAACATGCCGACACACAGACTAGCTCTCCCATCGAATTCAATGCATTCGATTCCTTCGAAGAAATATAGTAATGATAGCCAACCCGAAATGCAACACCGCTACTAATGAAACCCATCAAGGGACAAGAATCAAGACCTCGTCAACCATAAATCCTATCTCCTACATATCCGTTTTAAAATATTTTCAGTTGCTTCCCAGTCTTCAATTTCATTGTTTCGAAGATGATTTCCAACCAAATGCTGTATATATTACTTATCTCTTCGCTATGACTGTCTTTCTGTCTCTTAGATTAAATTGCCTTAATAATACTAGGTGAATTGTATATAAATCACGAAAATCTTAATTTGTAATGCCAAAAATTACTCATCCTTTAAAGAGAAATGAGTTTCCGAGAATCTGGTATGAAGCATTTCTCATTTATGTTCTTTACTCGAATTGAAAGACCATTATTCACATCCATCAAAGCGTGAATTGCCATGAAGACATGAAAATTATCACAACATCATAAGCAGACACAAATACTCAAAACTAAAGCAGCTCATTTGAAACAAAGATATGCAGACAAACTGATAATGAAAATCTGGTTTAGATAGCAGTTGTTAAATTCATCAGAACAGCCAACACACCACACCCATAGCGTACACAGTTCTATGCAGCCAAAACAAATGAGCAACTTTCCTTTCAGAACGTTAATTTGGCTACACTGTGTAGCATTAGAGCGCTTTATTATTCCGCAGCATGCAAAGAGAGAAAGTATGGTCGGCTGTCTAGTTCTAAATTCTGCAGGTTTAGCTACGGGGAGGGCCCACAAACACTTAACCTGATACGCGGTAAAATACGGAGGTGCAATTCTTCACATTTCATTTAAGTGGATATTAGGAGATGGAGTTAAATTTCCGAACTCGTTTTCGTGGCATTTCTCGAGCAGGTTACAATGCAGCCATGAGTCCGGTACTGGTGTTATTCCTACTATTCAGTATTTACAGTGAGTCTGAAGAAAATAACAGAAAATCTCTAACAAAATCAAAAGTTCAGAAAAAAAAATTGTTATAAGACCAATTAAAAATGTTCACATGAGATTCTGCGTACTTGTTATATCCCATTTTAAACGCTGGAAGTGTCCTTGAAATTCCTCCAGTTTTATCTCATAACAATGGCCCGTCATATACTTTTGGATGTTCCGACTGATGTAAAATATTTTTCCCTTTCGTCTTCATCTTAAATTTGGAAAGAGAGAAACTTCAACTGGAACTAAATCTCATGAATTGGGCAGGCTTTTTTTCAGTGAGACTTTTTTTTGCGAAATCAATCAATACGCAGGTGCACTCTCATATTTGTGTCTCATCCACCAAATTCTTTACAAGTGTCGTTCCATCAACTGAAAAAAATGGCATATTTATGGTTCTTCCTTCTGGAACAAATTAAATCGTATCTCATAACATTCCCGATGCGCTGTATATATGTACAGAAAATTCTGTATACTATCCGTTCCCGAGATTTTCATTATGATCATATTTGTTTTGTTTCTTTTCTTCATTATTGCAATTTACAAAATTCAGTAAACCGGAAAATAAATTTAATTAGTGTAAAGCCGTGTTTCTCGACATGGGGGACGTCAGGTTGTTATAAAGGGCTGTGAGGCCATGCAATATCAATAATTAAACCAACAAATTCATTTTAAAATCTTTAATTTTTACTCACAGTTTTGGTACGATACTAATTACAAGGTAGTTGAACATAAATAATAATAATAAAAATACGACAGCCAGAAATTAATTAAATAATTTTCCTTGGGAGTAAAGCCCGGCCGGCGCGTAAGGCTGACAATCTTACCGCCATCTTTGAGCCGATTGTCTAGATAATGTGGGACCTTCAACGTCTCACCACAACCCTATGGGCCTTCACAGCCTATTACAGGGATAGCTTCACTTTTTACGACAGCAGATGGTTACATCTAATTCAGTGCAAACAGAGAAGGGCTGGAAATTCTGGTGAGAATCAGAACGAGGCAGTTGGCCTTTTCAACAATTCTGAGAGACACTAGTGTAAGATTCCTTACTTAGATGACAAGCATCCGACTGAGAGAATGAGTTTGTGCAGAAGCGTGCTGTATTTTGGCTATTTGTGCCAATCTAGAAGCTACAGTAGCACATTGTCACGATTTAAGTGTGACTAGAGACGGGGTTGAATTGGTAAATTGACTGGCCACTTACACACGACTCGGAACTACAAGTCATTACGGCATTATCACTATTCTTCAAACTTTACAAATCGCCACGGCACCCGCTAAGTCTTTTTAGAGCCTGCTGTATCTTCATCAGTCGTTCCCTGGCAACGACTTCTAACAGTGGAGAATCTTCAGCTTCACGCGCTCAAGTTCTACCTTCACAGCCTCCTGTGCAGAACTCAACTCTCAACTGACGACTAGCAACTAACTGGGATGAAGTCAAAGACAAAGTCGCATTGCGACTGACGGTCAGTCAGTCTTGGTGTCGAGCCCAGTGGTGCGCAAAACAGTGAGCACAAGTTGGTGTTTGCTCACGGCGTAGCAGATGTCCGTTTTGAGAAGAGTCTGGTAAATGTGGAGATGTTTTATTCCCTCAGTATTGCCCATGAGGAAGACTGCTGCAACTGTACTAGATGCTGCTGAGTTTTAAATATGCGATATTTGGAAACCAAAACACAACTATCTGCTTCTTCACTCGGCCACCCCTTCTCTGTAGATATTGCAGCAGTTACGCTAGATGGATAACATTTGCAAGAAGTAATGTCTGTATACAGGGGCTGCTGTGCAAGAAACAGATCACGAGTAAATAGGGCGGGAAGTCACCGTGGAATGGAGGTTAGCTCTGTGAAAGCAAGTTCACATGGAGGTTTCGTAGGAGTTGGAAATATATTCCCATCGGTCCAGGAGATCTAGTGCTGATCTCTTGCTTGTAACGCAGACTTAGGAAGAAAAATGCCCCTGATGGGGATATGCCGCGAGTTTAGCTGCGCAACTGCAGAGGAAGAGAGCCCTCCTCAGAGAAAATGGCGGTTCTCCCATTCCGCACAGAAGCGTGTCACACACTCGGCATGTACATGTGATGTGGAAGCTTGGAAGAGATACATGTAATTGAGAGCATGGGAGAGTTAAATGTTTCGTAAATTCAGCTCACGGAGGAACTTTCAATGATTTATAGGGAGTTCATACGGACTATCTGTGGAAATTAAATAATAACAAATACGCTAATGCCTCGATAGTGACTCATTTTCAGTCGCTGGTTAACCCCTTAATGAAAGAATATTAAAATAAACGCATTATTAATACGACATGCATAAAGCAACGGAATTATGCAGATGTCCTATATATACACGTCTTTATATCTATACATATTACATCGGTGGAAAAGAATGGTATGATATAGATTAAATTTTACATTCGAGCTGTACATTGAAAGAAGTTTGATTAGTCTGATTTTGCTCCCTACCGATTTTCTGCAAGTGTTAATTGAATGCATGAACTCGAACATGGCAATTTGAATAATGCTATGTGGAAAATAATTTTTTTTGCAGAACATAAATGTACATTTAAGTACACAAATCTGTATTTTAAATCTCTTGGATGCACAAATATTTAATAAAATATTAAGCAAATATCTGACGTACGCGCTATTAAATTGATACTGTAATCATCTATGCAAAAGTTAGGTTATACCTACAATACCTTTATCGTTCGTGGAAAATGAGATCCGAAAACAGCAAAGACAATTTTGACTTCTTCTTCTTTTGACTCCTCAATTTTCACGAACGTTATTATTTCTATTTCTCAAAATTAATTCGGAAAAATTGACATGTAAATGACTGCGGTCTGCCGGTCACGGTAGCCGAGCGGTCTAAGGCATGCACTGTCTTCGCTCGCTCTGAAGCTGGGATCGTGGGTTCGAATCCCACTCAGGGCATGGATGTTTGTGTGCGTTTTTCTGTGTTTGTCTACAGTTAGAGGCCTGATCACCCGCCCAAGGAGTCCTACCAAATGTGTAAGATCTAGAAAAACCGAAGCGAACGGAGAAGTTCATGGAGGTAAGCCTAAGCCCACTGGGGCTGTAGTGACAAGAAAAAAAAAATTCTTACTCTGCGATAAAATTTGATGTAATCGGAAATCCGTTCTCCTTTGATTTCAGCCATGGTTGTTTCCCCTTCTGTATAGCCTACCCCAAGCACAGCTGTCAATGTCAGACCAGTCCACCGCTGCGTTAGACACGCAGTTTCTCATGAGAGAAGGCGGTCCAACACTCCAACGACTTAGCTAATTTCCGTTTTTCTCTTGTGACGGAAACGAGTGAAAGGCAAAAAAAAAAAAAAATTGAAATAAAAAGACGAAATACAAAAGCAATCTTAGTTTTATAGTTGTGTAAGCAGAGGTGACTGCCTCGGAATTAGACTTTCTATAATATTACGGTGTTTACCAGATGGAACTGCAAGGCTTAATGGCACTCACGTCGTTCTAAATGCTTCACAAATTGGAACTTTATGTAATGTGACTTTCAGACGCTGAAGTCTAGACGTTGCTTCCTTTTGGAATTTACTTGGTGCAATACGGTTCCAGGCTATGTGATTTACTTTATATAAAACTATTTCCCATCGGTCGAAGTCGGGATAGCGCAGTCGGGATAGCGCAGTCGGTATAGCGACTGACTACGGGCTGGACGACCATGGGGTCGGAGTTCGAGTCCCGGTGGGGGCAAGAATTTTCTCTTCTCCAAGTCGCTCAGACTGGCTGTGGGTTCCACCCAACCTCCTATCCAATGGTTACAGGGGGCTCTTTCTCAGAGGGTAAAGCGGCCGGGCGTGAAGCTGAACACTCACCTCCATCTAGAGTCGAGATAAAGAAAACGTGGAGCGACACATCCGCTCCCCCATTCACCTTCATGGTGCAGTGCTTAATTAGTTAAGCACAGGAACAACTTTACCTTTTTAAATACAGGCATACCAGTGTATTCTTGTAAATAATTACGAAGTAAAGGTAATAGTAAAATAAATTTAGTGTTATCTGTTTAACAGTCTTATATTGCCGAATACATTCTGGCGTCACGTATTTCAGAATACATTTAATCCTCTGCACCAACATTTTAAAGTTTGTTATATTTCTTTTTGTATTGTATAAATGCAGTAGTATTTACCACGAGAATTTTAATTGAAGTTCTTGAAGTTTCGTGAGTGAGATATATACGAATGTCGGATATAAATTTTATTGTTTTCTTTACATATATTTCAATGTTAAATTTTTTAATATTTCAACATAATTCTATATTGCTTTTAATATTAGGAAAATTAAATTTTTCTGATTAATTTCGCTTAAATTAACTAGTATAGTGGTGTTTTTGTTCATTTTATGACGATATGGCGTCAGTCGGTATGTGTCATGTAGGGTAGAACGCGATATAGAAGCATAATAATAAATGATTAATGGAAAGAAATACGATCCTTATATTTCCCATTTAATGTTTTTCTTTTCTTCCTCCAGCTCCCACTGTGGAGAACAGGGCCGATTTCTCAGTTTTATGATCATTTTAATAGACGGTAGTGTTCCTTAGACGGGTGATCAGCTGATAGCAAGGCTTTTACGTAAACACAGGATAACACAAACAGAATAAACGTACACAACCAAAACATTCATGCATTGTGTGAGATTCGAACCCATGATCACGGCTTCCGAGAGAGCGAAGACAGTGCATGCCTTAGACCGCGTGGCTACCGTGACCGGCATTTAATATTACTGTGGTGAAATTTGCACGGATACTGTGTAAATTTATAAAAAAATCATTCAGACTCTAACCAGTGCCCGCCTGGGATATGAACCGGTAGGTTTCTGTGGAATGCGGAATTCAAATGACTTATTATTTATTTATTATTTAAATATTATTAAATTATTATTATATAATTGTATATTCATTAATAAGATATATAATAATTATATATTATAATAATTATTAAATTATTATTAAATATTATTAAATATTTATTATAGTCCCGTATCTTTGAAACCGAGTAGTTTAGTTCAGCTCTAAAAATGTAGGCATTCTACTCATGGGTAGCCATTTTGAATTTCAGCCTGACTACTGGCTGTACTGTATGGTGTCTTTTATAGTTCCCAACAGTTTCTCTGAATGAATGCCGGAGAAACAACTTTAAATAGGCCACGACAACCTCCTTGCAAATTCCTGCCTAATAGTCACCCATTACTGATGTTACGTCTCACTCAGCTCCATTTTATACGTATTTTACGAAGTTTATTCTTCTATACCCTGACTTCAGTCCGCCACAGAGCACACCCCTTTCAATAGCTTGTTAACCTTTGACTTTCCTGCTGTACATAATGTACGTCATAGCTTCCAGTAACGACCATTGACGCCATAATTTCTTCTCAGACAGAGGTAACGACGGTTCTTTGACGTCGAAACCTGGTCTTGAGTACGTTCTCAAGACATGTCTAATTTCTTATATTTCAAGCCAATTAGGGCCGGCTTTCTTGAGTATAAATGTACCTACAGTTCAAATTAATATACTACTCTAACAACTAATATGGAGAAATCAGTCTTCTGGGATTTGGCACCGTGTATATGTGGTGTTAACAGACGTTTCGGAGGAACGTATCGCCTCCATTTCAGGGTAGAAGGAAAAATATAAGAAATCCGCAAGCGAAGAGACCATCTGCTTTTACCGGTTCTCACGGTCTCTTCGCTTGCTGATTTCTTATATTTTTCCTTCTACCCTGAAGATGGAGGCGATACGTTCCTCCGAAACGTCGGTTAACACCACATATACACGGTGCCAAATCCCAGAAGACTGCTTTCTTCATAGTCACCGTAGTGAAAGCCTCAAATCTTACAACTAATATGAAGATTGTCATAGGACATCAGCCTAGCCTCCATTTAACATCAGAACGCTCTACAATGTGGTTTATTTTGCTGTAGTAAACTAAAAATTAAACAGTCTACAGTGGCCGCGAATCTGGATGCATATTGTCTTCGGGTAAAGCGAGCGGGGCTTGAAGAACACTATTCAACTGCATCTAACCCCAAGATTGTGAAGGCAATAGAGCTATGCCTTTAATATACGAGTATACTTACGGCTTGAAGTTTAATTGAGCACAGGAATAACTGTAATTGTACCTCTGGCATTCGTGATCATTTGTTGCACTTGTATACGCATATCTGCTGTTGGAATTCTATTGTTGCCACACGTATATTACTCATATTAGACACAGCGAGAAATTACTGCTCCTATTTTCCTAAACATCCATAATATCTAAAACTATTTATAATAAAATACGTACATCCTGGAAGTCAACACTATATTCCAGGAGGCAGGTCTTTGTACAAGAGATAGTTTCCCGATAACAAATCGACGAAGTTCGACTTGCATTCCACGTGATACGTTCATGGGTTATGAAATCATATGATATTCTCCTCACAACTTTTAATATACGTATAACCATTAACTAACTGAGTCTGTCTTAAGAAGATATTGCTTATTCATCCTATCAAGATAGTATCAGAATTGTATTGAAACCAAAGTGTCATTGCAATGTTCACAAGAGGCAGACACTGGACCCTATCCTGAGCCAGATGAATCAATTCCATATCATTCCATCATATATGTTTAAGATCCATTTTAATATTACATTCCCAAGTATGATTAGTTTTACAAGTATTTTTTTCTTGCAGGTTCTCCTACCAAAAGTGTAATAAAATATGTAATTTCCCTTAAATCCGACCACTGTTTTCCGAAGTCAAATAAGTGAACACGCGGATGAACTCCCTCCGCTTACAGTAGTTGACATTGTTGGAAGAACTCATGATAAATATTGACCCCAATTTGCATATTTAAGCCTAATGAGAAGGATGTTCTTCTGCAAGGCACGGCCTACCTGCACGTGTTTCCGACTGTGCAATATGACCTCCAACGGTTGCCCCCATCCTGTACGCTTCGCTGAGCAGGAACATTGTCTCAGAACGCAATCGCAGAAGAAAAGACAAGAGTCAGAAGTAAATGACTTTATGCCACTTTGGTTTAATAACATGCAAATGCACACCGACTGTTCATTTGCCCTTCCTTTTCGCCCAAGTCTAACCATACTCATCCCCATTCCACCCTATTCCTCTAAACCCTTTCAGAATGCTTGTTTCTTCTTTATGCCTTGATTTACAAATGGATTCACTTCAGTTGTTTTCTTCTTCAAACATCCGTTTGCTTATTAAACTTTCTGTGTACATCCTGCTGTGTATATGCCTCGCAAACCTCCGTGCTGCAGGCTTGATGTATTGCTCGTTTCTCTCTTCCTCTCTCTTCGCATTCCTCCTGCTCCTATCCTCTCATACTTGCTTGTTCTTACAATGACATATGGGGTTCTAACAATGACAGAAAGAAAGGCCGAAAAGGCTGTCAGGAGCATGAAAGAAGAGGGTTTTGTTGCTGGGAGAAGCAGATTCAAAGCACGTCCTACGGTTCACGCAATCCCCCGATGAGACACCTACAATACCTTTATAAGAAATTTTGGTTTCCATTAGTAACCTCCCGAAAAACGAAATAGAGACATGTACCTTGTTTATTTAAGTGCGTTGCCTTTTAGAAAACAAACAAACACACAATAAACAAAAAATAAAGTTTGTGAAGACAACATAATTGGCCAAGTGCGTAAGTATCACGCCGTGAAGTAGTGGAGGGACGCTGAAATAGACCTCCATACATTCCCTTCTTCATGCCAGAGATGCTCTGCAGTCTCTTCTCACTTAATCCTCTTCCGGAAGGATTGGATCCACTGTCAAATTTCAGCATTCTACTAGAACTCTATGACATATTGGTGTTTATAGATGCTTATAGATGGCACTGGGGATACAATTTTCTAATATAGGCTGGCAGGCTGGAGCGGTTTAAAATTGTTCCTATGAGTATACTGAAACAAAATGGGAAAGAAAATCAGCCTTATCTATAATCTGAATTAGATGTTTCATTTCACAATTTTGAGATAAATTTGAGGGCCCAGCAAATTCATCATCTTCATCATCCACATCAGGATAGGCTTTTAATAGGCTATTCTGTCTCAAAGGCTATGCTGCAATCGCTCTTCACAGACATCGAACATTTGTTTTCCGTCTGGAGGCAGACAGGTGTCACCCCCTTACCAGACTTTCTTGGCCTGACGTTGGTGGCGCGGCCAGGAGAGATTACTATATTACGTATATTAGCAATTCTCAGACTACAGACCGAGCAACAAATGAATTCACAATTTTCCCGGTACACTGTGGCTGAAATAGTAAGTACTCAAAAGCTAGTAACTAATGTAAAACAAAAGATGCATACTTCGGATAATAGTACAATGAAAATTCATGTAAATTTTTATATTCCTAGAGCGTCATTTAAATTTGGCATTCTGCGTTGTACTGTCCCTCAAAATAATCTGTTCGTCATGGAAATTTATATCATTATGTCTGTTCCCCCTCATTATTCCTACGATCCTTAAAGTGACCGTTTGGTTACATAAATACCTATATTACTCAATAATACACGCGTGTCAATCCAGCATGCCAATAGTCACCATGTCCTGTGCACAATTTGAATTTCACACCATATGAGCTGTAATGTTTAAATTCACATTTTAGAATTTAAATACCCTAATTGAGTTATTTTCTAACCTACGCATATTATTGAAAAGAAACAAATCTTCCTTGTCTTTGGAAATTGCTGTCTTCTTGGACGTGAAATCTCTTCAACCGTGAAGAAAGAGATAAGAGGTTTCTCCGAAACGTGGGAAAATATACACCAGACTTAAACCAAGTCACGACATAGAAAATAATATCATATTCACAGCTAAGGGAACTTCCAACATTAGCCTTTCTTCTTTATAACAGGATTTCTTTTCATCCTCGGACTAGGATACCTGAAATTACATATCGAGACACAAATCTCGATCTCCTAAACGTATTGTATAAAGAAAACGAACTCCGTGATTTGAGTCAGCAAGCGAACTATACCGACCGAGCGACCGCCGCTTGTCGGCGAAGTTAGTGCCAACTTTTGCAGATAGAGGATGTCGCGTGGTCAGCGCAACGAATCTCCAGGGCCGTTAATTTCGGTTTCCTAGACCGGAGCCGCTATTTCCTTGAAATAACTCCTCAATTATCTTTACGAGGCTGAGACGACCCCGTTCCAGACCCACTAATTCTCAGAAAACCTTGTAGAGCTGGGAATCGAACCCGGACCTCTTGATCTGTAGGCAGGAATTTCTGACCACTAGACCACAGAGGCGGTCAACGTACTAGTATATGTACGTAAAATTATTTTTTTAAATTAATTTTATTATTTATTTAAATAAATTTAAAATTCTTGTTATTTCTTGATACCAATCAATATGGAATATTTTGTCCATATGATTTACATCGATGAAGTATTGTTATAAACTTAGCTGAAGTGTTAAATTATGATGAAAATAATGCAGTAAGATTTATGTAGCTCAAATTGGAGTAAACGAAGAAATGAATATTGGGAGACAGGTAAGTAGCAAGTCTGTGATGCTGAATCTTTAAACCATTTTCCTTTGTGTGCAATATAGTAACATATACCACGAATTATCTCTCCTACATCCTGTAGAATACTAAAATTGCGATTACATTAAAGCCACTTCGACTTTTCCTATTGCATAATAAAATGTCATGGCTGCCTGAAGTGATACATTAAACCGATAAAAGAATCTGACAACTCTCTCTCTCCCCCCCTCCCTCTTCCATCTTGGTGAAGAAATGGGATAGAAGACGAAAACCGTCTGTAGTTCAAAAGATTCTGGCACAAAGAGAAATAAGGTCGATTAAATAAATACAAGCGTTGTTGAGTTTCTTCTGATTTCCATGCACTAAACGTTAGAGATTTAATTCTAAATTGATTTACTTTCACTTCAAGCGTCTTCAGAATTTTATAAAAGAATGAAATAAGGTGGGAATAAAAGTTCAATTAATATATTAACCTAACATTCCCATTGACTTTTGTTTATAATTAAAAGAATGACAAGAGAAGAATATTTAGTAAACACTTAAAATAAAGTCTTGTATTTTACACGGTTAAAAAATAAATGGACGGAAACATTAATTTTAGGCATGAAAATATATGTCACAATGTGTCCGTCGTTTAGAATAACGACTCGTCTTAAGGGTATTTTATTTCTGAATTTTTTCGAAAAACTGTTCTCTCTGTAGTGATTAAATAATTGGCATCCTCGCCTATATTGAAGCGATGGAATCGATCTGCAGCATATTGTAACGTGTATAGCCACTGCTAGATAACGACTTTGTAAACATTCCCGCAATAAATATGTATTCGACAGTAGAAGGATATCCATTGCTAAGCAACGGAGCTATACTTAAAAACACGGTGTTTTCCGTGGTGTCCATGCGGAGGAGTTATAAAGGGACAGAGAAAACACGAGTAGACTGTCCCGTTTGGAGGCGGGGTCGAATACCCCCACCGTGACCCTGCGAGTCGTAGGAGGCGACGAAAAGGAAGTCTCAAATCTGAGACAGTAAAATACGGTCGCGAGTACCAAGGGATTCGGACCCGAAAAAGACTGCGCTGGCAAGGACCAGTAGCATGTAAAGAGACAGACCCGTCCTCTCATCAGAGAGGGGGCCCCACAAAAAAACAAAACCGCAACGTTCAACAGTAATAAATATCTGGTCATGAGCCCCAGACAGGGCTCGACACCAAGACTTACTGACTGACTGACCGTCAGTCGCAATGTGACTTGGACTTGGACGAGTAGACTGCCATTGTAGCGGAGGCTACTAGAAATACGGCATAATCTGCTGTATTGAGCCTGGACTGACAGAAGCCATATATATATTTTATATACATTTATTAACATATTTAACATGTAAAACGTAAATATCCTTTATATATGAGATAGGACTTACTACTGCAGATAATGAATCTGACAAAAGACAGACCAGTCCTCTCATCAGAGAGGGCGCCCCACAAAAACAAGACCGAAACTGTCAAACAGTAATAAATATCTGGTCATAAGCTCCAGATTGGGCTCGACACCAAGACTGACTGACTGACTAACCGTCAGTCGCATTGTGACGTTCACTTTGACTTGCGAGGAAGTAGTGGACGGAATATAGTGGAGTATACAACGGTAATCGAGAGTACTCGGGCCGAGTCTTGGAATTGGCAGCTGCAGAAATGACAAGAAAGCAATTACATGGTGCCAAAAACTTCGTGTGAGATTTGAATTCACAGTGAGACTGTGATAAATCCGTTACCAGGATACGAGCCGTGAAGACGGAGAAGCCTATTGCGTGTGCAACGGTGAACTGGAAAGTGTATAAATACAGCGATAGCGCTATATTTGTCGAACTGTGTGAGTGTATAAGGTGCAACAAATCCAATCATCGAATCCGTTAGTACTGGTCACGGAGACATAAACAGGTGACAATATTTTAGAATATATGACCAATATTTGATAATTACAAATTATAAATTAAACTAAAGTCTTCGATATTAAGGAAAGTAGTAAGTCTTATTTATGTGATACTGGATTTTTATGGATACAAAAAGGTCATTCTTACAATTTAACCTTCAATTGGTACACAGAATTATCATGAACACAGCCATGAAGATAAAAAAACTCGTGGCAGCATAAACATTGTACCTGATTTAGCAAAAAATCAGTAATATCGGTGTAACATTTACATTTCTTATGAACAAAAATCACTACCAAATTCATCAGACCTCGTAGTGCAGTAAATTACATCTGATGCTGAGGCTAGGCTACTGCGTATTTCAATAAATCAAGTCATGGCCGTGTAATAATTTTATCTGGCGTGGAGAAAATTCCACTAGATAATTCAAGAAATCAAGCCACGGCGGTACAGCTGCTGTATCTACTGTGGGAAAAATATCACTTTAGACCATTAAATCGAAGCATGTCTGTATATCGGTTGCATCTTATGCGAAGAGAATACCATTAACTAAATGATGAAATTGATTTTACGTGTACAAGCAAAACAGTTGTTTGTGGTACAGAGAAAACGCACGATACGAAAAGTAAGGTTAAATAGAGACGCTTTGTTAAGAATAGGCCTCTCATTATTTCCTGACATAGTGATAATCGCTTGTAATTAGCGTTGTTGAGCCAACATTGAAATCCATTAACATACGATATTTTCTGTGCGTTTCCTCAGAATACTCCCTGAATAACGCTTATAAGAGACAACTTCCACATTCATATCGCAACAAGCTAATTTTTCCCTGAGATATTTCCTTACCATTTCTTAAGAGTCTCTGCATAATATTTGCCCTTACACAGCACTATCATAATTAAACGGGAATGAAATTTAGTACATAATATAACACAAGTAAAATATTAATGTTTGCCAATCAGTTCGTCAAGTGACGTAAACTACACGACTAATAATAAGAACATAAAATCAAGAGAAATAAACATCTCCCGTCATCAGGAGGAATACAATATGACCCAATGTTGGATCACGATATTTTAACATAATAACTAATTTTCTACATGCAAAAGAAAATTTTAATACAATTTTAAATACATTGGGAGGCTAATGTATGTAAAGTGAATATCATATTCCGTGCAGTGGAAAATTCCAGCCGGAATACCCAGCAAATACGCCTAAAAGAAACAGCATCATACGTGAGTCTACTCTTCAAGAAGCGCCTTCGTGAATGCATGGGACAAACACCAAAACCAACCGTGATAATAACAAAATTTATATAGTGAGCATTATTCATAGCTTAAGTGCATATGGTTAAAACATCTTATGTGACAGTGTTTCCTGATAGTAGTGGTGCGCCTCTGATGATGATTCTTTTGAATCGAAACATGTAAGGTGAAAAAGACTGAAGTGTTGTAAACTTGTATGTCACACTGCACTGAAAATGATCCACTCTGTTTCTAGATTTATATCCGTTTGATAGGCCGGCTTGTTTCGAATCTGGGTCCGGTTATGGCCTTCAAGAATTAATTGAGGTGATTAAATCGCAAAGAACAAGATGGGCAAGATATGTAGCATGAAAGATAATTTTAACTCAGCAATTAGAGAAATTCCTCGCGTTTTATGCAGCTCGAAGGCTCTTCATCGTGTTCCCAAGAGACACCACGATCTCCGTAAACATAAGTTTATAGCATTTTGGGGCGAGCAACGACGCACCCGCCGCAAACCCCCAAGCTGGAACACCACATACTACTGAATGCGAAACCCTTAAAAATTTCGGTCGAAATTCACATTTGAAGAGACTGCTTGGAGAGATACTCACGGGAGAGATAACGGTTTGGACTGGATATAACTGGCTCAGGATAGGGTCCGAAGGCTGTCTTATGCTTTATGAGTTTCAGATCGTTAAAAATCTGTAAAAAACTATTGACGTGTCCATGGTATTCGTGAAACCTCCTTGCATTGAAATATTCGCATTCAGTCATTCATCAGTAATCTGTCAAGACGACAGGTCCACAGTCTCTTCCAAAACAGTTCCTCCACTTAATGCGTCCTAGAGCTTTCTCCTTCAAATGAAAATATCTCTTCTGTACCCAAGGTCATCCAGCATCTTCTTACGTCTTCTTCCTCGTCTTCTGGTCACTTCTATCCTCCTCTCTATCTTTCCTTCAATAACTTCTTTTAGAAGGCAGTTACCGCGTAAGTTGTGACCAATCCAATTAGCTTTACGTTTTCTTATTTCGTGTAGGATATTCCTCTGCTCACTGACTCTAAATAACACTTCTTCATTTCTCACATAATCGGTCCAACTGATCTTCTCCATCCTTCTCCAACACCACATTTCGAAACTTTCCAGATGTTTCTGATCTACTGCCCTAAGTGTCCATGTTTCAGCCCCATACAGAGCTATGCTCCAAATGTAGCATTTCACTAGTTTCTTCCTCAAATTTAAGTCCAATTTGCTGGTAAAAGGATTCTTCTTCTTGCTAAATGCAGCTTTTGCCATGACAATCCTGGATTTAATTTCGCTAGTACAACTTCCATCATCTGTTAACAAGAATATTAGCATATGGTGTCAATATTTTCGAAGCAACTGGTCTCCATTGAGAAGAAGAAAATGTGAAGTGGAAGTTGAGGACCAGGTTAGGCAAGGTATGAAGACAAGTCCACATAAACCTTTAAGCCCGCTGTCACTGGGAAAGTTATGCCTTGTACCAAATGCCGCAGCAACATACATTTCCCTACCACACTCAGAGCGTTGGCAGGAATTAGGGCTGAGGGATTCGCAAGTGTGGGCGGATGGGTACAAAACAACACTTCCTCCACATGATGATTGCGTACTGATGAAGACACGTCCCATGTGATCGAATGGATCAACACACAAAATTTGATCATATGGGGAACAGAAGAATTACCCTCTTACCGACGAGCATGATGGTGTAACTTCGAAACTGAATTTGTGTTGTAGAGTTACAGCCCACAAAATTTATATCGGCCTTTTTCTTGGGAAAGAACATCCCTTTATAGTGTGTGAATTCCTAAGCCAAAATCTCCGTAACAATTGGCGACTTCTTGGAAAGTCCATTGCTTGATCCTCCAAATGACCCTTCGTAACAAATTCATTTTGCTGTTAAGAGTTACAACAAAATCAGTGTGCACGAAAATTTCTAGCATACGTCGGAGATTTGAGGAACGAAATTGTGGATACATTCCAATATCCTATATGTCTCCACAAATTTGAATAACATCTAAGGAAAGCCTATTTCCCGAAATCATCTGTGTTGTGAAAGCCAAAGAGGATATGTTAAGGGACTGTAATTTTCATACACAAAATTCCGTTTATCTTCTAACTTCATGCTAAAGCTAATTAAAATATTATCAGAAATTCGGATTCCAATTTATTTTACTTTCCGTGGAGATACGTTGCGCTGATCACGTGACACAATCTATCCGCTAAAGTTGGCACTAATTTTCGCCGACAAGCGGCGGTCGCTCGGACTACAGACCACGGAGTTTTTTCTGTTTCGTTTTTTGATCCTTTCTCATTTCTAACGGACAATCCTATTTGCAATATTTTGTTTAAGCACCTCATTACATTAATATTTCCATGATACAGAATATAATTCCCTCAATAATGCAACTAATTCTATCACTTCTTCACTTCACAACATGTTTCGGCCTCAAACGGCCATCATGATGGCTGTTTGAGGCCGTAACATGTTGTGAAGTGAAGGAGTGATAAAATTAGTTGCATTATTGACCGAATTACATTGATGATAGCCCGATGACTAACCACATACTTACAAGCTTACATAAATTGTTCCACTCGCATTAAACTTTATTTCATACTCATTTACTGACAAGGAGGAAATATTACTTTCTCCATGTAGATCCTACGGAAAGCAGAGACATCTGTTGAAACTACTTCTATGGTATGATACTCTCTGATGCAATGTGATGTCGAGAAACAAAATATGATTACATTTGTGGCGTGCGGTTTGGTGTAGAGATAACAATTGCATTTGTATTCAAAACGTACTCGTTTAAACTTCCTGCCGGTATACCGGCAGAAGAGAATGAGGTTGACCATGATTTTTCCCACTGTTTCCAGGTGAATCCTCGAACAGTATTCTGAAACAGACCATGTCTTCACCGCGAGCCGGGATAGCGCAGTCGGTATAGCGACTAGCTATGGGCTGTACCACCGAGAGGTCGGAGTTCGAATTCCAGTAGGGTCAAGAATTTTCTCTTCTCTACGTCGTCCAGACCGGATCTGGGGCCCACCTACCCTCTTATCCAATGGGGACCGGGGGAAAAGCGTCGGTGCGTGATTCTGACGGCTCACCTCCAGCTAGTGCAGAGGTTAAGATAAAGTGGATCTATACATCAACTTCCTCATACGTCTTCATAGCGTAGTGCTTAATTAGTTAAGCACAGGGGCAACTTTACCCTTCACCATGTCATCACCGCCCTCCCTCATCAATGAAATATTCATTTACCATTCTCATCAGTTCCCATTAAGTACGTATATAATGTCTGCAATTGGATAAAAGAAGTTCAGGGAAGAACTAATCAGTCGGGTCTACTGCATAAATTGCTGCTGGTCCTCGTCAGGTCAGTCATTTTTGGTACCGTATCCGGCGAGACTCGTGGCCATATTTCACGCTCTCACGGTTCTGGGAGTCGTGCAGGGCTCAAACATGGAAGAATTATTCGCTTTCTCTCCTTCCACTATGTACTTAAAGTAGCTATTGTGTTGGCCGCGCCATAGCTCAAGCAGTTAGTCGCTGGCTTCCCACCGCGGCGGCCCGGGTTCGATCCTGGATCTGGTCAAGTGGGATTTGTGGTGGACAAAGTGGCCAGGAACACAGTTTTATTAATAAATATTGAGGGAATGAGAGTCAGAGTCAGAATTACTTTACGACTGGCGGTTTACCGTTCATCAATTTGTCTTGGCGTCAAGTCCCTTGAGACTCACGACCAGTAATTTTTTTTTTCTACTGAACACTTGCGGTTATAGTCCTTACGTAACATTCTCTCTGAGAAGAAAATGGGTCTGTCGTTTACAATTGCTGCCGGTCCTAGCCAGAGTAATAATTCTCAGGTCAGAGTCATGCGGGGCTCATGATCGTACTTTACTATCTCAGATTGGAGGTTCCCCCAACCTGGAGGGCCAAGTCCCCGTATTTATATCCCCCAGGAACAGGGTGACCCGATTATAACCCGACGCACTGGTTTCCCTTTTTGTCTCCTACGACTCGCAACATTGAGGTATTCAACTCCGCTTCCAAACGGGATACCCCCCTGCCATCGTCACAAAATTCGAGATCATTTTTTTAGATGTAGTGTTTGATACAATACGAATCTAATACAAAACACCATTTACAACAGATCTTCTGTTGTTGCATGTATATTCTTTACCGCTAAGTGTTTCGCGAGCCGTTGCCTGGAACCTGCCGTCCCTTCTAGCTCCAATCCCGTTTCATGTGTTGGGGAGAGACATACGAGAACATTCAGACAGCAAGGTGGTCCTATAAGCCTCCTTTTGTTTTATTTTTTTTTTTTTTAGAATGAGGAATATAAACTAAAATTGACTTTAAACTTTAGAAACTCCTAATCCTATATAAGTAACTGTCATCTTTATCCTGTATTTCTCCTTCTAATGAGAGTCTACGCGCATAAGAGACAAAAGTCCAACGCAGAACTCTCCCAGCTCAATTCCAACCTCATCTTCATACGCTACTGCAAGTTATCACTGACTAGACTCCGCGACCGGCGTTGCAGCAGCACATCCGTTACATCTGGTGCCGAGGGAATATAACCGACAAAGATTAAGTTTCATCAGATTTAAGTACAGTTTTTAGGGCATTCGTAACACTACAGAGCGCCTATTAATTTCGCTCAGGCAGCCTGTCCTTTCTTTCGTACGCATGAGAAAACTCGAGGAATGCTAAAAAATATGTATGATATTGCATAATTTTACGAAAAATTGTCATGCCCTATAAATTTTCATTAAAGCGGACACGTTTCACGATGACTTTACATGAATTTTTCCATACTTTTCTGCCCTCACGTTCCTAAATATTCATGGGAGAAAAACTCTTGAATAAATGTTGCAGTAAAATGAAACATTTTTATATTGACTGTACTTATTCCTCAAGTATTTTCGAAACAGCAACACAAGAATTATTTTATAAGTTATTTTCGAACTTTTGTATACAAAAATCAACCTTGGCGTCAAGAATACAGTTACAATTAAGAAAATGATGCAAAGAAAATCATTATTGAGTCCAGACCGTTAAATTCAGATCTGTTTTGTTCTTTTAATACAGTGCTGTATTAAGTATCACTTTAAATTTACATTAAGCAACTTATAACATTCTACATAAGTACACATGCTTATGTTCTACAGCTGACATACGAATTTGAATGCTCCCATATCAAGGAAGTGACGAGCTAAGCTATGCATGAATGTTACGTCAGGTCGGAAGTCACAAAGGAGAGAGCAGATTTTCCTTTCATTGTTATCACGTCTCTTTTGTGAATATTGGTAATATATTGACTTAGATATATGAAGCGTACAATAAAGTATAAATGGATCATGACAATATTTATTCACGGGAGGGGGCACGCGGTAGAGTAGTTGGTTCAGGCACTATATAACAAGTCGGAAGGTCGCGGGTTCAAGTCTCGATAAGGTCATTGGATTATTTTCAATTGACCTAATCCTTCCAGCCGCACTATGGCCCTGGGGTCGACTCAGCCTGTAACAGGAGTGAGTACCAGGAATATTCTTGAAATATTTTTGGGGGTAAAGGGCGCGTATGGCTGACAACCTTGCCGCCATCTATGAGCCGATCTCATAACCGTATGGGCCTCCACGGCCTGTTACAGGGATACCGTTACTTACTTACTTATTATTTTTCACGGGAGGTGGCATTATAATCTGCCTCGTCACATAATCTGTTGACGTATACGAGTGGAAATAAATCCAAAAATCCTGAGAAGTTAATAGTACGAAAGCTTACGTAAACAATGATGAGAACTTCAGCTGAATTAACAGCGGCCGTTACTCTTCTGATGGATCTATTTTATTTTTATTTGTAATGTTTGATAGCAGTAAACTTCAAAGCATTGGCACTCACTCTCTTATAATTATTATGTCTTTATAACTATCACTTCTCCCAAATTTGAGTAAAAAATAAAGTTGTCCCTGTACTTAGCTAATTAAGCACTACGCCATGAGGGCTTATGGGAGAGTGGATGTATAGCTCCACATTTTCTTGATCTCGGCATTAGTTAGAGGCCAGTGCTCAGTTTCACGTCCCGGGCGCTTTAGCTGCGGGGAAAGAGCCCCCGGTACCCATTGGACAGGAGGTTGGGTAGACCTTAGAGCCGGTTTGGACGACGTGGAGGAAGGGAAAATTTTTTACACTATCGAGACTGGAACTGCTATCCCTCGGTCGTCCAGCCCGTAGCCAGTCGCTATACTGGGTAAGCTATCACGGCTCTCCAATTGGAACATAATGAAATAAAAGTGAATATTTCATGTGAATTAAATATATGTTAATTATATAGGAACCACTGATCTTAGTCTTAATTGTTTCGCTTATAATTCCTTCTGTGGAACGAGCCAGTTACTTGTACACTTCTGCAGTCTTGTTTAATTCTGAATTTGGTTTGTTGGTGTTTGACGGTAGAGTAAAACCTGTGCAGCCGGACCTAACTATAAACCCAGTAACAAGGAACATCCTAATTTTTAAAACAAGCTCAGAAGTTGGTATGTCATAGAACGTAGCTATGACCACAATTTCTTAAAATATTTTAAAGAGGATATGCACAGTGACCATTACATTAAAATATCATGACTACGATATATTATAATATGAGAATGGGACATACCAGAAATCAAACCGGCAGCCCCACGGTCACACTAGTACTAATAAGTTATGCATTCAACTTGCAACGGCATTACAAAAAAGAGAAAGTAGCTGTAACAATCAAATAACTTCACTATTTTATGGAAAAAAATTTATGTTGTATGAAAAATGCAGTTGCATTCATTAGGACATAGTTCGCTTTGGCATGAACATACAAGTATGCCTAATTTTATGATACATTTTTCCCCTCAAGGCACAGTTTTCATGAAATTTTATTCAGTGAGAGGCAGTCCTCAGGCTTCAGATTATTCAACTACGGCTCTACAGTCCTTCGTTCGAACCTGGCCGTTTTTCAGTTTCGTAATCCTGTACACGGTCTGTAGGATACCTTGGACGGGGGATCAGCCCATCGCAAGGCCTCTACTTATGCACCGATCAACACAAAGGGGATAAATGCAAAGAGACAACCATGCCTCGAGTTCGATTCGAACCCACGACCCCAGTGTTTCAGCGGGTGAGGAGGGTTCATGCCTTAGAACGTGTGACCACTATGATCGGCTTCAGAGCGCAGGACGCAATGTCTCTTGGCCTTGTTGGACTAAGCAGGCATTTACGGAAATATCGTTTCGGTCCCTGTCTGATAATCTAGATAAAATTATGAAGGATAATTGACTTCTTTCTTTTGTTTTGTAATGGGCTCAAATGAGTAGATTCAAAAGGGAGTTTAGAGTCTTCTGTAGGTCCTTTGTAATCTGAGTGTTGTGAGTCCTCAGGGTATGGGTGTAGGGCACGGCTTCCAGATATGTAAGACAGCTGCGAATACACGTATATCGAATAAATAATTTCTGACAGCCAACATCTTGCTAGCTGGATGTCAGACTATCAGCTTCTCACAGTATTAAAAAACCTGTTACGTAGAATCTCAAAAGACCTCATAAACGGGCGGGTACTTTGGTAAGACCACAAGTGACAGAGGCGTAGATGGAAGGATAATATTAAAATGTCTATTGAGGAAATAGCTTTTGCGTGTGTGGACTGCATTTAACTGACTCGTGACGGGGTCTAGTGGGGAGTTATTGTGAGCACAGAAATTAACCTTGAGGTTTCATAAATGGCGGATAATAGTTACCATCATTGCCAATAAATGATTGTAGTGCATGGAGTTAATTCATATTCCTATGCCCCATTATCGAACATTGACTCTCAGGTCTAATGTTGGATTTTGTCTGAGAATTTTGATGGGGGTCTCAAGTGCCAAATGCATGTAGGCATCAGACCTTCAAAATTCACGACTATACGTATAGGCTTGTAGCATGATATGAGGTGTACAAAATGGCCAAAATTTTGATTGCGGTCTTCTTGGATAACATTTCATAGCTGGTTAGCAGCGCCAAGGAGGAACTTCAGCCTGCGTCTTCAAAGTACAAGTTAGTTTTATCGAAATATCTGTGGTAATTGTCGAGTCTCTACACCAAAATCTATAGAATTCACTAATATCTTGCAGTACATTTGTCCTTTATCTGAAATTGGGGTCTACTTGATACACATAACTTTCTGAGGGGTAGTTTTGTACCTGTCTTTAGACCACTGGTTGTGATTAGATGCATTTTTATTATATTTCTCTATTTTAATAATATTGGTGACGACTGCAATCGAACTCGGGAGTTCTCAAGTGCAAAACGGTAAACACCAGATCATGCTGCTCTGTGGTATGAATATTCTTGGCTTCATTATCTTAAAAAATTGTAGATCACTCTTCATATCTGTGCTGTTATCTTAAAAGAAATATTTTTCCATGCTTCCTTTTGTAAATCCGTACGTGGATAGGAAATCTGATCGAATCTTATACGCACTGCTACACGGATGGCTTGAGCTGAGTGGTCATATGAATTATGTATGAAGAGAGAAGAGATTAGATACCAGGGCCTACGTTACTGCTGCATCCCCGTAGTGTCCACTTTGTGCAGCGCACCATCCATACCGGAAGATGAATGGGTTGGAGAACACAGAGAAAGGTCGGAACACATAAACAGCCACAACCGAAAAATAAATCATAATATTGATCCCCGCGGCGGATGGACAGACTAGTAACCACAGAGGGAGACACTGCGGCGTGGCCAGACTCCGCAGTTAAGCTCACTGTATTTCAGAAGTGTCGTTAAGTTGCAAGTTAAGCCTTAATCAGACAGTATGGCGCGGCTTTAGTGTGTTGCTCACTGTTTGTGTTTTATGGGACAGAGATAAGGCTCTAGATCTACACTCAATAGGTCCTAGTTCGACTCAGGGACGGTATATATGCCACTTCGTTGGATTTAAGATGCGCATAACTCTAGTTAGAAGAGTTACGCCTTCCGGAACAGAATTCCGTAATCTCCGGTTAAAGTCAACTGACGTTTCGAAGGAACATATCGCATGCATGTTTCTTCATGGCCGAAAGAGGTGCTCTTAAACACCGATTGTTTCTGCTGGTTCCCTAATGCGCAGAGCTCTATTCTCCTATATATGTCATATACGTATGCAACTTTATATTATAATGAGATGAACGCCACATAGGTGTATTACTAAAATGCAATCATATCGTTAGAGAAACTTTCGGGAAAATCACGATTTTCAATTTTGAGGCCAATTTGAAGGACCCGTGTTTTGTTGGAAGTGTAATGTTCATTTTCGCCAGACAACGACCTATGAAGGGTAAGTTCTTAAATGCCGAATACGAATATGGTCCGGACAATTGCCAGGAGCCAGCGAGACGTATATATATATATGACGTAGAGATACACACAGGCAAAGAGACAAAGAGGGGAAGACGACGTTCCGAAGGACATTTTTTCGTATTTAAACTGGCTCGAAGCGCGTGAATACTGTAAGATCTTAAGATTGCTTTTCTATTCAATATCAGTAATTTCTCATATACATCGTACAGTAAGTATACGAGAAAGTAGGAAGGAGATCCTTATGTTTGCCGGAACGTAACCTCAACAAGGTGAAGCAAAAAGATTGCCCACATATTCTGGCAAGGAAAGTACAGGACGGGACGGGAAACGTTGGAGTACAATGTTAAAATGATTATAAGGAAAGTGATTTGAATAATGAAGCGGCCTCCGTAGTCTAGAGGTAACGTTCCCACCTCATGACTCGTAGTACGCGGGTTCAAATACCCGGCGGAGGTCGTCGAATTTTTAAGGGCGGAAAAATTCAGGGAACAAGTCCTCCGGGAGGGACTTTAAGCCGTGGGTCCCGTGTCGTAGCTTTACGGCACGTAAAAGAACCTCATATCTCCAAAGGAGGCCACTGAACAAAATTACGGACGTTTCCCGCCCAACAGTAGTCTCTAATACCTCTGGTAGATGGGGGAAGCATTATAGATACCACTCAGCTAGTAGAGACCGATCTCGCTGGCTGGGCGGGACTGACGGTAAGCACCAGAACCAGTAGGATATAGAGACTGGTAGAATATCATAGAGGGAAGCACAATGGACCAAGACAGGTCTAAGTGCATGGGGAAACCCACCCTCTCCAATAACTAACTAACTAACTAATTTGAATAATGAAGGGGCTCGGGAACATGGCCAATGTTGAAAATTCCGATTCTATTACCACTAAAATTTAAGACTTTGTACAGTGAAATCCCTATTTAAAAAATCCCAAGAGGATCTTCACTTTATAGGGATTATATAATAATTACATCTTGGTAATAATTCTAACTTTCCACTATTAGAAAGCTTCTTCTTCATTGGTGCCATAACAAAAGATAAACAAAATCAGTACTAGTGGCGAAATTCAAAACTCACACACAACCTTACTCATCAAAGATTACAGTTGAGAGTGACCAATGGCGGCAAAGATAAAAAGCGAATATCTGCTGTCGTTTCAACCATGGCAAGACTAAATCGAAAAATCCTTGCATTAAATTCCGACTTTTACTAAATCAAAATTCACTAAATACGAGAAGACATGCGTTGTTTATATGGGGCTTTGTCCGGAACAGAAAGAAATGTTCATTGAAGGGGGCTTTTCACTAAATGCGAGAGTATTAAATCGATATTTTTCTGTATTAATTAGTTGTCTAGTTACTGTAAAGTTTCTTCATAACATTTCTTACTTTTCTGCAGTTCTGAATGACTATATCATCTGGCCTCTTCCGAATGATAATTCATTTTCAAATGATGAATCGACAGACTTTTACAATGGACTCCTTAGACAAAAGATTAACACATTGCAAGACGTCTACTAACATAGAACAAAATGATACTGATTACTTCGAATACAGAGCTTGACGTCGGTATTCAAATATTCACATGGACCAGGGCCTTACGCACCCTGAATTGAAAAGCAACTGTCATTCGCTGAGTAGCATTACCTTTTAGAATTATTCAAAATGTTTTCATTTGGGACCGTTTTATGTGCATAGTCATGGAACTTTGATCCCTGGTGACATCCTTACTTATCTTTTTACAATAATATTTTGATGAAATTTCTGTTCAGTACCTTCATTTCTTAACATGTAACTGTCCATTGAAACTTGAATTTCAATGCGTAAAACACATGAAACTTACTTACCATAAAATGTCTGAGTTGCTGAGTATGGTGCTCGGAAATGTCAACATGAAATGCCTCACTATGAAAACTAAATACGGAAGTGAGAGAGAGGTTTGAGTGCACACGCCTGTTCAGAGGCTTGTTGAGGTGTATACAGAACAAAGTTCTGTACGGTCAGTAGAAATATGTCCACGTAAGGAAAGAAAATATTTATCTTACCTCGGGATATTCCCATCCACCTGCGTGTCTTTCCCATCTCTAACTTAGGAGAGTGGAGAATTCTATCTAAATTGCAGCCAGTACTTTGAAAACATAAGGCAGAATGATGGTGTTACAGAAACAAAACAGATGAAAGAAAAATCTGTTCACAGATATTCTTCCCAGGACGGTGGACATGCATCCACGAGCGAGTCCTTACCAGCAGTCACATCCATCAGCTAAACATGCGTGGTGGAGTCATTAAGTTCGTGGAATGTGGTTTTATCGCATCATATTACAAGGTATTCACATACACTTACGCAGGTCCACATCGGCCCTCAAAATAGTTGCCGTTGGCCCGTATGCAAGTCTCCCAACGTTGATATAGCTGTCGAAAACATTGCTGAAACATATTGGCAGTACATTCCCTTTCGACGCTTTGCGGCCATTCCACGAACTTATTGACTGTGGTAGTGTAGCTAATTTCAATAACAATGCAGCCACAGTAATCTGAATGAAAACAGTAGTGTGCTCGGATTACTGTATTTCGAACAAAAAATTAGATTTTTAGTGAAATTGTTTATTAAAATAATTTTCAATCATATTTTATATGTAAATAATGAACTGATCCAACGAAAGTTCGTCTACACGCCGGGGCTCGGGGCTAGCAGTAACCGGGTTACATCTTGCACTACTTGGAGAGGCAGGTCTACTAACACATGTTAGCATGTTTCATAATAATTAGTTTTCACTGCAACGAATGTAAAACTTTATTTACAATAAACTAAATTTATAATTTGTAGAGTTGCCGAATCCATTACGGTGGTACTGCAAGACAGTTTCTGTTACTGGGAGCTTGGATTCATATGGATTTGGATTACCGAAATCCCACTCTATACTTTCATTTTCATATTATCTCAGTTTGAATATTAAATAACAAACAAACAAGTTCCAAGTAGGAGTACCTTTCTACAGAAACTGTCTGTCGTTCAAGTGATCCAGAAGTTATCTCCAAACTAAATGTCCGTTGTACCCTGTTCACAGCAGCTAACAGTGGACTTTGTACCGACCTACGTGAATCCATTTTACACGAAATCAACGATTTCTCTAATATCGATTTTAATATCGTCCTCAAATCTACATATAATTTTCCGAACTTGTCTTTTCTTTTCAGCTTTTCCAGAAAAACACTTGTATATGTATACATGCAATTAGTACCGTATTTTTCATATGTATGCCACATTCCCCGCTCATTCATTGCACCTTCATATGATCACTCTAATAATATTCAGTGAAGCTTATAAATGCTTAAGTCCTCATTACGTAATTCTCTCCAGTTTGCTGTTACTCCCTCACACAAGTCCTCAGTTTTCCGAACTCTCGATTCCATTCTGGTTCGATACTCGTACGTACACGCATACGTATATTGACATCAATATATATACATGTGCGGCTTCATTCATACATGTAGTACATAGGCTCCCAGTATACAGACAGAGAGCTTATGGTTTTTTTTCTCCCCCCGCGTGTGAATAATCTGTGGTGGCTGACCTGCTTAGTGATGAGACATGATGCAATAAAGTTGCTTTCTTAGCTGACTTCTCCTAAGCCTTGAACACGGTTAACAGGAGTAGGCGGTGTAGAATAAAAATCTCCTACTTCTGTTGGCAAAATTAACTCTTTTAGGGAAGAACTAATACTGTGTGGAGCCGGAATCAAATAAGAATACAAAGTTGAAATATCTGAGCTGACAGAAGTTGTAGACTGGACAAAACTTGTACATTTAATTCTACAAAGTTTGTCATTGCTGAGTAGACGTGCTGAAAAGAACGTATCTTCCTCGGACTGGGTGAGAGATACGATTGTTTAAGTGCGTCCGAGTCAGCAGAATAAACTGTTGCGGAAGAAGATGAGCCGACGGAAATAAGAAACAACAGAAGACAATGAGCGAGGGCACACCAAGGAAACTGGCAACAGCAAAGCAACCGCAATTTCTGAGAAGTGTTATCAGCCTGAGTTGAATGCATGTTACTGAATGGAGCAGCTCAAATTGAGGAAACGGCAAGACAACTCGTGGAGTGGCTGAGAAACTAAACTTCCAGGCAACGGAGTATGCCAGTCTTCTCAAAATTTCGTTTGCAGCGTAGTTTCCTTGTGTCAGGTGTTCTATAACGAGCTTCAGGGATTCATTTGTTTCTTAAGTTGACATGAAAGGATGAGGAAAACTGCTAATTTTAATTTTGTACAGTTAATTGAGAAAGATCCTTGCATATATCACAGACGCCACCCAGACTATGCTGGGAAGGACAAAATGGGAGGAATTTCTCATGAGACGAACGGACCTGGGAGCTGGTTAAGTTCTTTCGAAACAATATAAGCGCCTCAGTTTAAATTTTCATTTAAGAATGGATGCACCCGATATTTTCTTTTCTTAATATTGTATTTCAGCATCTAGTTGCATTAATATATAATTTATTTCACGTATATTTCCATCTTAAATATAATTTCTTACATAATCACCCTTCTTCTACATTGCGTGGTTCAGCTGTATACGACCATCATCAGGTGTCTTTTATCTTGCTGAAATTATTGCACTGTATGTCATAATTTCGTATTGCATGTGAACGCAATATTTCCTGATTAAATAAACTGACCTTAGATAAAATAACTTCACTAAAATCTAAATATTTTCCTTACGGTCGTCGTCCTTTCTCCTCACACCGTCTCAACCGGTCTCAACTTCCGCCACATTATGACAGGGTCAGTATTACTGTCTTCCACTGCAGAAGGTAAATGCACAAAATTAAAAAGTACAATCATGCATTACGTCGGACGAACACACCCACTTAAGGTAATCTGAGCAACTAATCAAACGTAAATTTTCTCAGTGTGCACCTGCTAATCTGGAAATTAGTTGCCTGCTTGAAATCGGCGATTTTTCTGGGAAATTGCAGTTGCGTTGCAGTTGCCAGTTTCCTTCGTGTGCCCTTGCCCTAGAACTGAAGCACACATCAATAGACATGGCTTCATTCTGGTTGTATCTCCGACAGGAGTACCCCATCGTCACAAAGAAGGTGGGTGAAGCACCTGTCCCTTTCTCTACATCGTATCTGTGTGATGCTGGCTTCTCTGCTGTGAACCCGATGAAAAGCAAAAACAGGTCATGGCTTCAGACACTGGAGGAGGACTTAAGAGTATGCTTGTCAAGTATCCGACCTCGGGCAAGGGACATCCTGAGACGTCACTAAGCACAGGTTTCTCGCTAATAATTTTATTCTTACATAAAGACCTTTTATTTCTCTTAATGTTTATATTTATAAAATATCTTACCAACTTCATAAGTATTGTAAATAGAAAATATTATTGTATCATTAAAATTTGTATCATTCAAAGCATGATTTTTCGTTATTTTACTGGGAAAAATATGGTGTGTGACAGAGAGAGGGAATGTGAACGGGACAATATTTTACGCCAAGTGGAATATGTCATATATTTTTATAGATGATTTATTTTTCAATGGTATCTAATTTTAATGTTTGGCATAATCGCAAATATGAAAATAAAATTTAAAAATAAATATTTTGAAATCTATGATCAACAGCATTTTTAAAAATAACACAATCATTCAAATTTTAGCTATCGAACTTTTAAACACAAACGTTTTACTCGATTTTAATGATATCTCTCCTTAAAAAACTGATGGTGTGCGTTGACATTTTTAGCGCCTGATTCAGTGTGCCATGAACTTAAAAATGTTGAAACCTTTGCCTTTGGCATCCTTACAGGTTAACCACTTCAAATTGCTCTTAAACTCGAACACAACAAATTTAATGCATCTATGAAAGAAAGAAAGCGAAAAGTCAAGAAGAAAATATTAATAAATACTAATCGGTTTGGCATCAAGATATGGTTGAAGAAAAGAAGGAAGGATAGTAAGCGGCTAACAAAGAAAAACGAATTCATCCAAACCTTTCAACATCCCAGAATTTGACCATAATCTTTGCTCAAAGATGTTATCTTATTTTAGATTTACTGACAAGTTTACATGCTGGACTGCTGAAACCAATGACGCAAAACATGAGATTGAAAATAAGCTCCGTATGTAGTGCGAGCTGGCGCTGCATGGAGACTAGAGCTTAGGAAAATAAAGCCATAACGTAGGTGCAAAAGGAAGTGCTTCATGTAATAGTACCATAAAAATTTAAGAATATTTTAGAGCTTTGCGCGTTTTTCTTAATGTAATGGTGAAGATCGAAGTTTATGTCACTTTTAGAGGCGTTCTTCCCAGTTTTCCATTTCGAAATGGCAAGAACTATTATGTTTATCTGCATAAGGTCCATGGCAACCATTGAGGGAGGAACACTTGTATATCTTAATCTTCTCTGAGACCATCCCAACTGCGGAAGTCAAGGGAATTGTCAGTGAAGCTCATTAAACTTTAATATCCATCCGTAGTGGCAGCCCATGTCTTCTTGAAGCAGAATGTACATTCGAATTAATAAGAAACAGTACTAATTCTTCAGAGAAATTCTCAGAATTTAGAGGTGCCGGAAATTTATTAATTATAATTATAGTTAACGTAATTTTACGTGTCTAAAACATCTGTCTACATGACGAATTTCACATATTCAGTTCCAATGCTTCGGTATTTACCGTCCTAGTATCGAAAGCTTAATCAAACCACTGCAGAGTTTTTGTTCCCTCACAGGATAACACAAACAAATTTATAAAACTATTATGTTCCCAATAGCATTCGAACTCATAATTTCAGTTAACAGATGGTCTAAGATGGCTTCGTCATAAGACTGCTGTCACAGATAATAACATGATTTTAACAAACATAAAAAACTTTAATTATATATGAAGTTGACTAAAATTTATTTATTTGTGGCAAGAGACTGCCGCGTTTCCACTAAGTCTAATATTTATAAACCTTACTGTCCACATGGGGGTACGCAATAGTGTAGTTGCTTGAGGCACTATGCTACAAGCCGGAATGTTTCGGGTTCGAGTCCCGATGAGGTGGATTTTTTTCAATTGACCCAATCCTTCCAGCCGCACTATGGCCCCGGGGTCGACTCAATCTCTAACATAAATGAGAACCTGGAATCTTCCTGGTGGGTAAAGGGCGGCAGGCGCGTAAGGCTGACAACCTTGGGAGTCGATTGTATAGAAGATGCGGGAGCCTCAACCTCTCACAACCCAATGGACCTCCACTGCCTGTTAAATGGATAGCTTTACCTTTCACTTTTTGCAGTACGTGTGTAACTACAGTACTAATATATTAAACACTCCCTCCTCTGGACAATACTCCGTAAATAATTGAAGATGGGGTTTGGCGTTTTAAAACAAAATAAATAACTTTGATAAGTTACACCCCAAGGAATAAATAAGGTAGAGTTAGGAAATGAATGGTTCAGTTTTAGAGAAAGTTCCATGCACTTTAGGATCTATTAATTGTTAGAAATCGGTATTCAGATTCAAATTTATTTTCTATTTTTAGAAGTATGATTGGCCACTTGAACTTAAGCTTGAGTTAATTGGTGCATTAGCCTGTTAAATTACACGAATCATGAGTTCTGAGTTTCAAGCCCGTAATTCCGAAGTGAAGCTATTTTGAAAACAAATTATTCGCTAAAATAGAGAAGTTTGTATGTACCGTACATACTGAACTTCGCAGGTTTTAATGAGGAAAATTCTCCCAAGTCTCCTTTTGTCCATTAAGCACGTAAACATCTAACAGTGGGGAAATTGTCAACGCAAAAATTAGTGTTGCTAACGGAACACAGAGTCAAGTCCATAATAATCATAAAGTGAAGCTAATAGCTTTTAGAGAAATCACCGAAATATTCCTTATGGTATAATGCGCTGTCTTTTAAAGATATTGTAACTTATTGCTACGCAACGGCTGGTAAACATCTTCACTTATTATTGCATGACAACAATAGGGAGTCAATTGCTATAGAAATACCAATCGCATTATTTTCTGATCGATCCGTACTGCCGATGCATAACGAAGGTCTGTTGGGAAGTCTCAAATCTGAGACAGTAAAATATGGTCGCGAGTTCTAAGGGACTTGGGCCCGAGAAATACTGCGCTGACAAGAGCCAGAAGCATATGCAGAAGACAGACCCATCCTCTTGTCAATGAGTGCGACCCACAAGAACAAGACAGTAACTGTCAACCAGTAATAAATATCTGGTCATGAGTTCAAATGAGGCTCGACACCAAGGCTTACTGACTCACTGACCGTCAGTCGCAATGTGATTTTGACTGGATTGAATTTGGATTGAACTGAAAGATTGGAGAACTGGGTCGAGTTCCGGAGGGTCGGCATTCCAAGGTGAGTGGAAAGAAATAGTAAGACTTCCTAGTGATTCGAAGTGATAGTTCCTGTGTTAAGATCAATTTCCAAGAAACGGTTGGTGGTGACTGTCGTAGACTGAGTACACTAGTCTGTGTGTCAGTAATCTGTAAATTGTAGTCAAAAGTCGTGATTGTATAAGAGGTAAATAAATCGATTCACCAATCCAAAACCCGTCTACAAGTCACTAATACATGTGACAATATATTAGAATTTAAATATTACAAATTAAAGAAATTTGACCCAAATATAGAAGTACTTGTAACTTTCGAAGTCAAGTAAGAATGTTAACCTCACAGTCTTCACTCTTCCAACTGAAAACATTATAAGACTATAGTTGGGAGTTTCCAGGTTCGGATATCAACTAAAACATCTGAAATCCTAAATAAAGTTCCTCTGCTTCTTATTCGAGAGTCCCAGAATATATTGTCGAGCAAGTTCCTTTTATCGTGATTGCGTTTGTTTGGTCTCCTTCATTTTCCCTTCGAAAATTCAGAAGCAATGTCTCACCACGACTTCCTCTTACGTACGTCCTTCCCATTTCATCTTAAGGATCCTCGATAAAAAGTGAATTATTCCGTGGAAAAGGTCTTTAATATATCGATCTACTACTTACAAAAGTGCTCAAGTTATATACATAAAACAATTGAAACACTTGAAAATAACTGCTTTTTATTATAACAAAACTTCTTTATAATCTCACTGCGCCTCTTATCAAGGAACTAAATTATTCAGACTTACTTTCAATGAAATTTCGCAGTCAAAATCGTTGTGATCCCATTCCTACCGCAGACAATACGAATGTCAAAGTCGTCCGAACGTGCAGGAGCGGGGCTTCATCTAGGGGCTTCAGGTATTGTGATATTACCGCTAACTGCACGAAGCAAAGTTCTTCTTCAGAAGCTAATATTCTTTTAGCTGTATAGCCTATGGGAGAACACCACAAGATATGTCATACATTTTTATCTTCAGCCAGAATAATCCAATCAATACCTCGATTTTATTTTTAATAGGTTTGACTGTTTCCTTACAGACTGTGTTCAGCATACAGCCACAAGGAGTTTTATTTACATCCATGTCGTATAGTAAGAACTAATGATCTGGGACAATACATGTAGAAGTGAAAGATTCCGTGGCCGTATACCCTTGCATAGATTCTAAAAATAAAAAAAAATATTAATAACTACAAGAACGGGCAGGTGTAGCCGTACAGTTCTGTGGGTCGTATCCAGGCTTGTTTCCCTAAGACAGTGTGGACTGTACATCCTAGTCCTCTATTTCGTTTCGGGTCTTCCCTGTAAAGGCCAAATTGCCGCCTTTGTCTTCTTCATTTGTAAACGATTGTATGTACCTGTTTTCTTTTTTCTTCAACAGAAGCGCGAGGTGGCAGCAAGCCAAAGAGCTGCTACAGAAGAAAAGCGCCCCGGGTCTAAGGGAAACGCTGGTTGTGCGGTTAATATTGAGGTGTGCTTCATTATATATTCCCGATGAAAATCTCTAAATTTGTAATCCTTAACAAAGAAGAAAGCTTCGACTTAGCGCCTGTGAGACTGGGTAGTCATGATTTGGCCTTTGAGCACAGTAGGCACGCCCTTGCGCACCAGTGTGCGCAGATAGTCCGTTATAATTGTCTATGCATGTATCTTAAAGTCGTAAACTGACCTCCCAGTTACATGTGTAGGTGAAATAAACACTAGAGTGTTTCACTGCTATGTTTTTCTGTATAGCAACCTTATATTTGTCTTAATGTGTATTGGTTTTCCCAACAGTAAAGTGTTTTACTGCAGTAGGATGCAAATAAAGTGAACTTCCGTTACGTCACTTGTGCTCCTTAAATGCACAACGTATACCCTTGAGAAGATCTCAGGCTGAGCTGTAGTGGCCGGTTATGCAGGATGCAAATATGTGAAGTTATATCTGGCAAATTTAACTTAGTCAGTTCTATTCTTAGTGGAATTTAACACAGAAATGGACTCCTAATTTCATAATTGTTAATTTATAGGTTCCGCAGCCTTATTACTGTACAGTTACCAGCGTCGCTGCATTCTTCGTATAACTTATTACAATACTACCTCTCATCTATGCCTATATGTCGAGGCACGCGATAACGTAGTTGGTTGATATATTATTTTTTATTCTTTTTTTTTCTCATGGAGTGAGACAGTCTACTTGGTACTGCGGCCACTGTTTGGCCTATTGTACCAGCCCCAGATGATGACTTGGAGCAATTCGTGGAATTCGATTTGGTAGGGGAAACCGAAGTACTCGGAGAAAACCTGTCACAGTTACAATTTGCAGACCACAAATCCCACATGGCCTGACCCGAGCTCCAACCCGGGCCACCGCTGTGGGAAACCGATGACTAACCGCCTAAGTTTTAACACTGCCTACCTGGTTGAGGCACTATGTTACAAGCCGGAGGGTTGCAGGTTCGGTTTCCGATGAGGTCATTGGACTAATTTTCAATTTGTTTTGTCCTTCCAGCCGCACTATGGTCCTGGGTTCGACTCCGCCCAAGAGTCTTCCTGGTTGTACGGGGCGGCTGGAGAGCAGGGCTGACAACCTCACCACTATTTGTCAACCGACTGACTAGAAAATGTGGGAACCTCAATATCTCACAACCCTATGGAACTCCACGGCCTGTTACAGGGCTAACTATGCCTCTATCTGAACTGCAACCTACACTATGAAAGTAACCCGACCAGCGAAGGCTCCTCTCCCTTCACCCATTCCTTCTACATGTCCGCTAATATCATCCTCCTTAACTAAGTTGTCCTGACAGTATTAAAAGATTTAAATAATTAAGCCTCTGATTATGCAATTTTCTTCAGTATTTTTTTTCTATACCATATCCTACATGTTCAGATCTCTGCCTCAACACCTTCTTCTTTAAGATTCCTTTCACTGTAACGTTTCATGGATTCATTTCATATTACTGTCCGAACGGGTCTTATTTCAGGCCAAAGTGAATCTTGCGTGTATTTACGTCGTAATTGCTATTCGCTGCTGAACATACAGCTACACGGCTCTGAAGTCTAGCCACGTCGCCTGACAACTTAACGAATCTTGCACAGTCACGTCGCCTTACAACTTAACGCATCTTTCACCGTCACGTCGCCTAACAACTTAACGCATCTTGCGCCGTATGAAATGGGACGTGGCTAAACAGCGCGGTCAGCAGTTCACCAGCGGAAACTTTATACCGTGACGCATAAAAGCAAGTGCTTTATCAGACTGATAGAGATACTTGGAGAACTTCAGGATCTCTTTCTAAACTTATGGAACTAAATAGCGTCGACCGAGAAGAGAGTAAAGATAAGAAACGTCAAGAGGGTTACATATATATGTGTGTGCGTGCTTCAGGAAGGGCAGAGAATGGAGCAAAACAAGAATACTGCTCTCAGATATTTATGGCCACTGTTTTCCATTACCAATGAGTCACCGTGTCAAGACAGTTTATTCAATATTCTAAACTTTTTGTCTCATTCCCATGATATAATAAAAAAGATTCATAAATGCTCTGACATGTTTAAAATTGAATGCGAATACATGGTATCAGTTCACTGGCAAGCTTGAATCAGCTGTTGGCATTTGATAGATTAGGTGCAGGAACGGAGAAATTAATGCATTATCATTTCAAGTCGGTGTTCAGTGACTGGGAAGCTGGTGAAGTTGTCGCATGCATCGGAGTCTCAGTTTGAACTGGGTTGAAGAGAGAGCGAAATCATTTGCCACTTTAAAAATCCAATTTTTCATACAACATTATTGCTAACTTAAAATGGGTCACGAAATTCTTAAAAGTATGGAATATAACGTAAAAGAACATTTATATTGCATTTTAATTAATTTGCAGCATCCACAAAAAACCGAACACGTTGAAAATAATTAAAATAGGAAAGAACAATGTAATTCAGAAACAAGGTTTCCATGTAAATACTAAACAGACTAAAAAACTTTGTACAGAATATGTTCTGTAAAACGAATGAGCTAGGCTAATTCAATTTTACTGTATACAAAAAAAAAACATGAGGATTTTATTATTACGTTTGATAATACATTTCCTAAACTGAATACTGTATCTTTGGAACGTTGTTCTCCTGCATTCTGCTGTAGGCATATATTCATATCAACATCAAGGGTTTCTTTCCTAAGTGGGGTGGGACTAAGTCCACTTAGTACTACGGAAAATTCTGGCCTATTGTACCAGCCGCAGATAATAGGTGAAGGTGATTGTGGAGCAATTGGTGGAATGTGCACAGTATGTCCAGGTTCTGTTAGGACTGTGTTCATTAAAAATACAAGACGTGTATTGTTTTAAAAATTTCCCTCTTTTTATTCAAAATAGTCTCCTTCTGAATCAATACATAGCTGGAATTGATTGAAAAGTTTTCGAAAACCGTCACTGTACTCCTTTTGTGGAATCGCGTTTAAATCTGCGGTAGATTCCCTTTGGATGTCCTGGATGGTATCATGACGGTCTCCTTTCATCGCTATCTTAACTTTTGGGAACAACCAGAAATCTGCTGGAGCCAAATCTGGTGAATACGGAGGATGATCAAGGACTGTGATCCCTTTTCTGGCCAAAAAATCGCGCACGATCTTCGATTTGTGGGGTGGGGCATTGTCGTGGAGGAGCGACCAGGAAACTTGCTCTTGATATTCAGGTCGAATTCGAAGAATTTTCACAAACAAACGATAATCAGAATTCACTGTTTGACCTTCTGGCAGAAATTCCTTGTGAATTATTCCTTTGGAATCGAAGAAAACATTTAACAGTGTCTTTACTCGACTCTTTTGCATGCGCACTTTCTTTGGTTTCAGCTTTTTCGGGCTCAAACACGCTGCACTCTGCCGCTTTGTGAGAGGCTCATATTGAGAACACCATACCTCGTCACCAGTGACAATCGATTTTGTAAATTTTGTATCACTTTGGGCCGACCGTAATATGTCTTTGCAGTGTTCCAGTCTGGCATGTTTCATCGCCTGACAGCGCATGTNGTGGGGCATTGTCGTGGAGGAGCGACCAGGAAACTTGCTCTTGATATTCAGGTCGAATTCGAAGAATTTTCACAAACAAACGATAATCAGAATTCACTGTTTGACCTTCTGGCAGAAATTCCTTGTGAATTATTCCTTTGGAATCGAAGAAAACATTTAACAGTGTCTTTACTCGACTCTTTTGCATGCGCACTTTCTTTGGTTTCAGCTTTTTCGGGCTCAAACACGCTGCACTCTGCCGCTTTGTGAGAGGCTCATATTGAGAACACCATACCTCGTCACCAGTGACAATCGATTTTGTAAATTTTGTATCACTTTGGGCCGACCGTAATATGTCTTTGCAGTGTTCCAGTCTGGCATGTTTCATCGCCTGACAGCGCATGTGGTACAAACCGCGCACAGACCTTCCGTTTGCCCACATCCTCGGTCAAAATTTGATGCACAGTACTTTTTGGTATTCCCAAAAGCTACTCGATGATTCTTGCAGAAACACATCTGTCTGATGCAAGGATTTCAGTTACCTTTTTCACATTATCTTCAGTGCGACTTGTTCTCGGCTTTGATGCACGTGGAGTGTCTTCAATGTCCTCCCTGCCATCATGAAATACAGCATACCATCGAAAAATGTTCGAACGAATCAAGCAATCACTACCGTACACACTTTTCATCATTTCGTATATTTCTCCGGCTGTTTTGCATAACTTCAAACAAAATTTGATGTTGGCTCTCTGTTCAACCGCCATTTTCCGACGAGCGTCAGAACAGTACTGTTACATTCAAGGTCAGAACACATGATGCAGCGATGCTTGCGCTTTGAAATTATAGACAGCCACAGCTAAAACTTCAAGAATCTCAACGCCACAACTCGCCAACAGACGATATTGCAGGGCAATATTTAAAAATATGAGTCCTAACGGATCCTAGACACACCGTGTAGATTGGCAAGGGAAACCGAAATACATGGAGGAAACATGCCCCAGTGCCACTTTGTCCACCACAAATCCCACATGGCCAGACTCGGGCCGCCGCGGTGGGAAGTTAGCTACTAGCCGCCTGAGTTATGGCACAGCCTAATGTAAAATCTACTATAGCGCCAACATTGGGGTCATGGCACCCACTATATTCTGTGAACTTTCCGGAGGTCATTATTGTATCCATCGAGTCTCTTAAATGAATTATATTTCTATAATGGGCCATTACCTGGAAACAGGATTCGCAGTACATGGCACTGAAGTGAATGCATGACTTGTTAAAAATGCCAAACACCTTCAATATTGACCCTGAAAATTAAATCTTTTAACCCATATATTTTGGAGATTCAAGTCTCGTCCAAGAAAGAGCCGTAGCTAATGCGGTCACTAAGGATTTGCAGAAGGGCCATATGTAACATATTTATCAAAAGCTGTACATTTTCATCAAACGACAGGTCTTCCATAACACAACAGTAATGTCCTACTTGCGGTTATCTCGCGTTGCAAAAAAAAAAATTTGTTTCCCAATATTTATTTTTTTGGTCCAGTATATGTCATATGTAATAGAGCTACTTTCGTCAACTCTTTTTATCCACTGTGTACGGTCGTACGTCTACTACTCCTCCATGTTGTCTGTTAAAATTGTGTGGCCTACAACTGAGCCGACCAAAGAATTCTAGCGAGCAGTGGGGATACGTGTTGCTAGGATCGGTGAGCATGTTACCTCACTCTGTCATTCTATCTTACCTCCTGGTCCCCCACCCCCCGGCCTAAAGCTAGTATATGAGTAAGTCGGACCAAAATTGTGGAAGAGTACGGTTGAATGGTGAGTGCGCAGGAAGGGAGGGTAGACGAAGTGAGAGGCGATCCGTGTGAATTCTTGGTGCAGCTGAACTGTAGTTGGGATTAGAACATTATTTTCCCCTGTTCTTCGAGTTCTTACCAATTATTTCACAAAGGTTTCGATTTTTCTTTCAATCCCGGCGAAGCGTACGACAGGCCCGACCAGCAGGTACGTCATCACGCCTTCCCATTCGCAGGTAGATTTCATCTGTGGCCTGTATAGGTATGTACTCAGTGCAAACAGTTCGCTTAATCGTTGTGCTGTTCAAGGTGGACAGATATACTATATTCGAATTTATTCTAACTTACTTTCTTACTCCGAACGACATCGAAAGCTACGGCTGTAGTTATCCAGGCCCCATAGTAGAGAGCCTATTATGGTCTAATGCGACGGGAAACATTTCACAATAATACTCTCAAAATAAAATATATACTCTGTCGTTTATGTAAATGATAAATTGTGTCGTTTTTCTGTGTTACGGTATCTATTATAGACCCAATTATTTGATCTACAGATAACGCTGTGTATTTGTATTTGGGAGGTGCTAGGTTCGAATCTCAACAGGGATATCGAGCATCATGATTAAGGATTTTCGTGGTTTTCGTCATTTTGATTTCCCCAGCACTTTCAGTCAAATGCCGGGGCGATATCTCGATTAAACCAAAATCGCTTCCTTCCAAGTCCAACCCAATTCATCATCCCCCATGTGTCATTCAACAATTCGACTCTGTATAGTAAATTAAATTTGAAGTTTCTGACTTTTTATTACCGAAACCTATATATGAAACTATAATTTCACAATTTGTTTTGATTTTACCTTATAGATGGTTGGATTTAAGTCCTCAGACGGATAATTATAAAGAGTTCTACTTTCAGGACATAACATCTGAATATTAGGTACAGACTTCGTAGTTTGAAGCTACCCCAATGGTCACCTGGCAACAGAAAGATTTGCTGCAAAAACAGCCATCTTCAATATCGACTTTATGAGCAAGAAACTATAGAGCCGATTGTTTAGAGATACACTAGCCAGTTTTATTTTGAAAATACCACATTCAAGTCTCGAAGTGTATGTAAGGCATTATCGGTAAATTTGCGATAATATAGTCAAATAGGTCACTGCAACTTCTTTCCAAACAAGTCACTTATAATCTTTCATCATCACCTGTACACATGATAACATAAAAAGCTAGTATAAATCACTCCAAGTAAACAACTTGTTGGGTGATACACAGAATAACGAGCGTAGGCTCCACAAGACGGTAGCAAGCTCAAGGTCACACAACCTAACTCATGAGAGAAGACCCCGATACACAGGCGCCCCACACTGTAGTCATTTCTACCACTGGATAAGCATATCAACACGTAGTGATCACAAAATTTTAAAGAGATTTATAACAAAATATCTCATTTCTGCACAATTTTAATTTTAATTTTAATTTTTAATTCTAAATTTTGCCGCCTAGGTATTTATGTTTTAACTAAAAATTCAATTTATGAATTTAAACTCACAAGAACACAATATGGATCCATATTGAATTTAGATGCAATTCAAGAACTAGGACTAGTATCATTGTTAAGCCTGATGATGGCCCAATATAAGGGTCGAAACATACAGCGTCACCAGAAGAATAAAGCGGAAGTTGATGCAGTTGTGTCTATTTTGTTTCTCACAAATGTAGACTGCCCCATTACACACATAAGTTCTTTATGGCAGTCGGACTCTTATAAGTCCATTTCAATTGTACAGCATTTCGTCTGTAATGCAACAAAGTCAGTCCTTTCTTAAAAGACACTAAAATTTATTCATTTCACTAAAAATGTTTGTTAAATATTTTAAATGTCATTAAATATTTACATTTGATATCACTGCTACATATTTCGGCCATACATGGGCCAACATTAGGGAACACTTTTTAGGAAAAACACACACAACTAAGTGAACGACAAAGTAAAAGAACACTGAAACGGCCGCTAAAAGAATAGGATGAATTTGTCATAAGAAGCAAATTAACAACAACAACGTGCCACAGTGCAGTCTCCCCAGACGATAAGTGTTGCCTGAAGATGGACATATGTGGCCGAAACATGTAGCAGTGACATCAAATGTACATAGATAATGATATTGAAATTATTTAACAAACACTTTTTAGTGAATTAAGTATATTTTAGTATCTTTCAAGATACGATTGATTTCCTTGCATTACAGACGGAATGCTATGCAATTGAAATGGCTTCCCAACGCAACAAAATTCTGAAATATTATCTAATAAAGTCTGACTGAGAGCTATGCAAATTCAGTAACCGATGCATCATAGTAAACTGAATAATTAGTAAAGCAGTCTTCTCCTTCACAATAAAAAGCACAAAGCTTTGTAAATATTCTTTAAGAATTAAAATATACATACATATATTTCCCCTTCCAAATGCAATTGCGTTCACGATTATAGAAGTATAATAAATATTTTTCCTGAGGAAGAAATTTTACGAGTACTTAACAGTTCATGAAGAAATTTCAAAGTTTCTGAACTTGTTACGCATTGTGAAGGAACTTCGAAAATTCCGTGAACTTGTAGATTCTACACATAGTTAACAAATTTATTCGTTGCTTCTTAATTCAGTCAGTTTGTATTCAAAGTTAAGTAACTGCTTTTTAATGTTTATAGCCAATTCGTCCTATAGGTATATTTCATTCCAGTATTTTAGTTGATCTCTTAACGGGAATTATATTCTTGTTAATACCATCAACTTAAAATTCTTTTGAATATGTTTTCTATATTGATTTCTATCCTTTTAAACGGAATATATTGACAGTATATTGATTTTATTTTCCACATTCATAAAATACCTTTAAGTTAGTAATTAATCTGACAATGCTCAAACTTCTATCGGCGGCTGATTATATACAAAATACAGTGTAAATTGTTCACTTGGGATATCTCACTACACGTACATCTGTTTCACCGAGCACATTCTTCTTATCAGTAACGTTCATTTGGAATCTCGACAGGGATATCAGCTATCATGAAGTTTCTCGTGGTTTTCCTCAGCCTCACTAAACACTTGCCAGAACACTAGTTCCATTATGAGAGGACCTCTTCCTTTCACGTTCCTGTCACTAAAAGATGTGTAGTCTAGTCTACATAGTTTATAATCTAGACTCGAGATACTGATAGCGCCCTAACTAAACTACAATAAAAATAAAGATATATATTCTTCGAATTTTGTTTTGTTTAGCAGTAAATTTGGGATATCGGATTAATTTAAAAAAACTTATTTGTGGACCCTGAAATTTATAATAACATTTTATTGCTAAATAGGTAAGGTAACGAAAGAATAATTTTAAGAACTCACAATTTTGTCTTTAGGTTGCTACAAAACGGTATAAATGAGAAACGAACATTATTTGTAAGTTCATGGCCTTTGTATGAAAACATTCAACTTCGCCATGTTTCTGGATCCCAAATTTAATTTTGTCTCTGCAATCGATAAACCGGTTCAACGCACCAGGTTGTGGGTCTACTGATGATCTTAAAATGCACCCCGAAACCACACAACGCGCGTGTTGTAAGCGTAGCACAATATACAGTACATTGCTTGATGATAGCCAGCTACCCACAGTATCAACATCAAAGGGTATATACAAGTCCGTACAGTATGGTCACCACCTGTATGGGGTTTAATTCCTTCTATAGCAAACTATGAGTTGAAAAGGGCCGTGATAGAATTGAACATAGCATTTCCTGTCATATAACATATATTTCATCCACCAAATCTTTTCTGCAGGTAACAAATGGCAGAAGCGCATCGCCACGGAAAAATACTGGGTGATCGAATAACTGGAGTCACTTAATTACATTACGTTAAATTTAGTGCCAACAAAGAACCAGATATAATCCTAAAGTATGAACCGAATTTTGGTAACATAATTTACATGATTAAATCTCTGACAGGAGTAAACACATAAAGTGGATCTTAGGAGGACAATATATTAAGAAGAAGGATAAATTAAAGTTCTTTGTAAATTTTATTACATAAGTTATCTTCAAGATTTATATTGTGGTATGTAGACCCGTTACTGGGAAACGACCGCGACATAAGCAAACATACAACAGCCGTTGTTAAGTAACAGCTTCCCAAGCAAGCGTGTTTCCACGAAAACAATCGGATACAAGAGAGGAACGGAATTTTCTGTGCGGTCCATGCAGAGATATTATAAGCAGGGCAGTTAGTGAAGTGAGGTCAGTTGAGTTCAGTGAAGTGAAGGGTAGCTGGTTAGTTGTTACTAGAAGCTGACTGTTGAGGTCGGAGATAGTTCGGGAGCCCAGAGGAAGGGGAATATCCGCCTTTGGAAGCCGCTGTTAAGCAACGGCTAATAAGGTGGTGTATGGATTTATGAATGGACTTGATGATCATTTATACACACCACTTGGAATTATAGTTTACAAATCATTGACACTCACAGACTAGTGCCCTCAGTCTATTAGAGTCTCCAAAGGATGTCAATACGGGAACTATAACAGCTTCACAGAACTACACTCGGAATATGACACATAAAGCCTTCTTTCCACAGCCTCACTCTTGCAAGTAACTCTTCACCTCAGTCTCCCGTACAGAACACAACTCTTAACAGACCACTGACAACCATCCAGGTCGCCCCAATTGTCTTCCTTACAACCAGTCTGCACGGACCAATTAGAAAACGCAGTTTCCACAATATTACTGGAAACTCTGCAAACATCAATGTTTTCTCTGTTTCTTACTTGACTTACGTTTCAATTCTGAAGATGAAGTTGCATGTTCCTCTTAAATTAGTTAAAAAAATCATCAGAATAAACGGCATCATATCCCCTAAGATAGTATTATTTTATATATTTATTTATTTACTTATTTATGGATGGTTTACATAACTAGGGGTGTGAAACTTGGTCTCTGACATTAAGGGAGGAACATAGAGTGAGGGTGTTTGAGAACAGGGTGTTGAGGAGAATATTTGGACCGAAGAGAGATGAAGTGACAGGAGGTTGGAGAAAACTGCATAATGAGGAGCTTCATAACTTGTACTCTTCTCCAAGTATAATTAGAATGATCAAGTCAAGGAGGATGAGGTGGGCAGGTCATGTAGCACGAATGGGGGAGACGAGGAATGCGTATAGGATATTGGTGGGAAAGCCAGAAGGAAAGATACCACAGGGAAGACTAAGGCGTAGGCGGGAGGACAATATTAGAATGGATCTTAGAGAGATAGGATGGGATGGTATGGATTGGATAAATCTGGCTCAGGATACGAACTAGTGGAAGGGTCTTGTGAACGCGGTGCTGAACTTTCGGTTTCCATAAAATGCTGGGAAATTCTTGAGTAGCTGCAGAATTGGTGGCTCCTCAAGAAGGGCTCAGCTCCATGAGTAAGTAAGTAAGTAAGGGTTTACATAACAACGCTTTCAGTAACTCAGTAAACGGAGAGTCAAATGGTAGGATAATTAATTAATGAAGGATTAGAAAGGATATGGTGGGACGTGATCGGAGCCTATTTCAGGATACTTTCGGGACATGCGCCCAGAGAGACTGAGGAAAACTACTAGAGCTTCAATTAGTATAGACGGTGACCTGGGCGAGATTTCAACCATTTACATTTCGAATGAGGGTCAGAACCAGCATGGTCTGAGGCGTCTTGCTCGGTATTTCTCTTATACAGAACAAACACGCCAATTACCCCATATAAATCGACTGCCCTTTCCATATTGTTCACTCCAAAACAATGCGACATGTCTTCTTTCTTGTCTATGCTCAGATGCACTCGGCCTTATTCCCACCTCCCACCCCATCAACAGAAATTCGGTGTAAGGTCTGTGTACCTACTTACATATCTACTGACAAATTCCGTAGTTGAGCCTAGAATAGATTATGCCCACGTCATTACAAATACCTTCTTCCATTTCTTCAATCGCCCTATCACCAGACGCTGTAAATCTAGCTGTCGACAGCGTCGTAACCGAATTCCTCCCCCCCCCAAATAAAAGAGAACAAACTAACTCCTCTGCGAAAATATAAATAATTTGGATAATTCTTTTCTTCCAGTCAAATCGAAATATAAATACAACAGTATTTGTGTTGCAATTCCGAAAGCAACTGTCTTTCAGCCTACTGCTTTCGGAGTTCGTTCGGCCCTCGACATTCGATCCGCGTTGCTTTTCTTCTAAAAGCCGAATGAAAGTCTCAGGATATCAAATCACGATTCTAGAGCGGACGGAGGACAACGTATCCGAACAGAATTAATGTATTTAGAGTCAGGTTAGTTGCATGTAGAAGTCGTAGAGAAAGTGGGCAGCTTTTTTTCCCTTAGCGGGGTTGGACTAAGTCCACTTGGTACTGCTGCCACTTATGGCATATTTTACCAGCCCCAGATGACGGATGATGGTGATTGTGGAGCAATTGGTGGAATGAAGATTGGCAGGGGAAAACGAAGTGCTCGAAGAAAACCTGCCCCAGCTCCATTTTGTCCACCACAAATCCCACATGACCAGACCCAGGTTCGAAATTGGACCGCCCTGTGGGAAGCCAGGGAATAACCGCTTGAGGTATGGCGCGGCCTAAGCGGGCACCTTAAGGCCCGTCCACATTACTCGTGCTCGTGCTCATGTTCGCCAGGCTTATGCTCGTCGGGAGACTCTTCTGGCTTTTAGTTGTGCTCGTAAATCTTCGTCCACACTACTTCAGTTGCTCGCCAGGCTTCGGCGCGTGAGGATCCGTATATTTAGTCGTAGTGTGTATAGGCTGTAGTTGTATTTTAATTTATTGGCTATAGTTTTTAAATTAAAAATTTAAAATTCGCTTGTCTCGTTACTTGTCATATCGTCCACATTATTTGTGAGCATAGCGAGTCATGCGAGCACGAGCACGAGTTATGTGGACGTGCCTTTAGACAGAAGATCAGGTCGCCTCTACTTTACAGTTGGCTTTGCAAAATGATCATTGTGTTTGATTGCACTTAGCTCCCAGACTACTTTTGCAGTAAGTTATTAAACGTCTCTGTCAGTATTGGGACTCTATAGCGTCGGGTGATAGAATGATTAGTGAGTGATGAATTGGAAAGGATTTAGAATGAAATGGCAGTGGCTCAATCGAGGTACTATCATGGAATTTCCCTGGACTGAGTAAAGCTAATGGAAACTTCAGTCAGGATGGGCTCTATGCCGCCTGAGATCCAAATCAAAACCCTCCCAAATACTTGTACAAGTCTTGAAAGTTACAGATAAACTAACCTGTTTGGTGCCACAGGTTATCTGTACTGTCTAGGGTGATATCAAGTTTTGAAACAAATCTACGTTAGGTCACTGATATTCTCCTGTTACTCCTCGTGAGCTCATCCATCCCGTGATCGTTACTTCACTGACGGGCGTGCTGGCTTGGCTACGAGTACATACTCTTCGATCTTCACTTGTTGTTTAATTTAACTGAATAATATTCACCCTCCCTTACACCTTCCTTAGACAAACATTACATTCTAATGCGCTGCTCCTCTGAGTCATCTGTTACTGTCACGGTTTGCTGTGGCACACAAATAGCAGTTCCATGGAGCCTACAGTAATTGGATTACGTACACGCTGCATTAATGAGCTATGTTAAATAATCGGCATTTAAAAATACAAAGTCAAAGTCAAATATGAAGACCTCCCGTTTATTACAAAAAATACCGGGGACACTATCCACATTTCTCCTAATACGACACCCAGCATCATTCTCCCGTCTACAGTCCATTCGCGGAGACGAGAGAGTCCTCGTAAGCAAATGCACGCGGTGTCTCCTTCGCTCTTTGAATGAAATCATGCAGCGATCACGTGATGCGTGTCCCGTTGCAGGGGCGTCCAAAGTTCACTCTTCAGTCTAAATGCAGGTTAACGTGCGTCCGTATGCAGTGAGTGCACTGAGTAATTGCGCGCTTTGTCCGCTCCTTGCTGTCAGCTGTGGCGACGCGGGGCTTGCTTTGTTTACGCTTACTGTCTCGTCTCCGCGAATGGACTATAACTGAATATGACCTACGTAGGTGGCACAACGTAGTTTAAAAACACTGTGCATGAATAGCCTAATTTTAATTGATTCGTATGTTATTTAAAGACGCTACCTCAGATGTGCATATTACTTTCAGCCAGATGAATTGAGATGGTTGTGTATAGTGAAATTTGAAGGACTTAGGTGGGAGCAGCGATGAATTATTTCGGAATTCGCCTAGGCGTGTGTACGGAAACTAATAAAACGAAGTCAGGTTAGGTGGAGTCCTGGCAGACGCGAACCGAATAAGCCTGTCTCCATAACACAAGTAAGATACGTGCTCAGCCTGTCCCTTTGTTTATGGCGTTTAATAAACGTTCGGATTTTTACATTTTGAATTCTAATGTGTTTAGTAATTGTTAAGATTATTAAAATTGATTATTTTTTAAATAGGCGTCGATAAATATTTATAAGGAACTAACATATATTAAAATCCACTACATGTTTAGACCACACTGGCCATCATCAGGTAGCACACCACTGGACACTGTGTTACGGAAATGTTGTTAAACTTTTTCTTCCTTGTTGAAATATAGATAAACGTTTCAGTATGATTAAACAGTTTTCTGTACATTCACTTTTTAATTTTTACATTTTTTTTCCTTGGCACTACAGCCCCAGTGGTCCTAGGCTTACCTCCATGAACTTCTCCGTTCACTTCGGTTTTTCTAGATCTTACACATTCGGTAGGACTCCTTGGGCGAGTGATCAGCTCGACGCAAGGCCTCTAGCTGTACACAAACACAGAAAAACGCTCTCACACAAACTAAACATCCATGCCCTGAGTGGGATTCGAACCCACGATCCCATTTTCCAAGCAAGCGAAAGCAGTACATGCCTTAGACCGCTCGGCTACCGTGACCGGCCAATTTTTACATTATTATTTAGTAATTTTATTATAAATTATTAACTTCCATTCATTTTACCCTCCCTTTGTGAATACTTGAAACATCTGTCAAGAATTCAGATATATGAATACTGCTGTAAAACTATTGAATACCTGAATCCATATTTCAATGAGACGGAACAAAATAACGACCGTTCAGTAATAGAGACTCTGACAGCTATTTTCCCCAGCCGTCTGTGGGAGAATGGAGGGCGCCGCGGCGGAAGCCTCTCATAGCCGTTCTGTTCCTCTTTCTCTGCTACAGTCATGCATGCCGCACTGTTTCAGTGATTGGATACCTCATCTGTGCTGGCTTTATCCTTACCTCCTTCCCCTTCCTTTGTATTGAACTGATTGGTAGGGAAGGTTGAAGGACTTGATCGACGCATGTAGTCACAAGGCAGGGTGGCTACATCTCTGTAGAATATCTTCTGGTAGGGATAGATAGCTCAGGGTTGGGTCTGGAACAACAGGAGGTCTAACGGGCCTTTCTCCGATAGGGCAGGATGAACATTTTAGCGCACACACGCATTAATTACAGAGACTGGCACTGAGCTGTGATCCATTAAACAGCATTGGCAGTGGGTTACACTGATATGCCATCAACTGCAGTCCAGCTTTAACAACGTTAAACACTTAGCTGTAGTTTAAGTTGAATTTATTGTCGAAATTTTCACCATAATATCTTATTGATTTAGTATAAAGACTTTAGTACGTTAATTTAGAATTTCTGAGGAGAGCAGGTTTTGGTACGAATGTTTTGGAAGTCGGTAACAGATTCTCTTTGAACTGATCTGCTCTGATGCAGTGAGCTGTACAAATTCCTCAGCTTCCCTCTAAGGGGCCTCCCCTAAGCCTACCTTACTGGTCTAAGAAATTTTCCTCATCCAATCAAAGAAATTTGCTGCGCGATTTGACTCAAACTGCCCTCCGGACAGCTAGATGAATTATAATGGCCGTAGCTGGTTCCCCTTCCTAAAATTAATCGCTGAAATGACGTGTCAAGTACCACATTTCCAAAACACTGCCGACGTGTAGAACTTAAATCTAAATTTCCAGGAAATGCGCAGTTGACTGCGCCCTGTTCGCATAGCAAGAAGGGTCTGAAGTAATGTTCTTAATGCAAGATTGTTTAACCGCCCACACTTTGAGGCTTCTTGCACACAAGGTGGTTGCCACTTGTCACTTTGACTGCCCTACCTGGTGCTGCCTCCGTTGAAGTTGTTAGGGCGTGGCTGGTTCCGGCTTGACCAGGCTCCACCGCTTCTTCCGGCTCCACCGCTTCCTCCTTCTGTTGCTGATTACGGGGGTTGCAATTTCAGGATAGAACCTGATGTTATGGGCGCCAGCAAACAGCTAGGTGCGGTTCGCGATTCATTATAAAGGAGGGAAGGCGTGAGTGGGTGGAAGCTGGCGATGGGTTTGACTAGCTCCTGGCGATGAGTCTCTCCTCAGGTCGGCTAAGGGTCAGGCTCGGACAAGTGAGGGTGAAGCACTTCTAACCAACACAATGCACTGTACCACTGGAACACTTTATTGTTTCTCACAGTCACTCGGAGGTCTAGATCTACACTATCAGGCCTAGTCTCGGCTTCCAAGCTGCCGGTGTTGCACTTGCTCAAATTATTTAACTTAACACGCAAGTATAATTGCGGGGTTTGCCTCCACCAAGTTCGAAAGTTTGTAGCAGACTCTTAATCTTAAACTGGACCCTCTGCCGAGCCAGAGGTCCTAACTGAATTGTAGCCGCCTCTTCTCTCCTCCTCCTAAACTCCCGGAGAGGCTGATTCAGATAAGAGGAGTTGGCTTAATTTTGGTTCCGGCCAATGACCGATTGTTTTAGAAGTAGTTTCGGCCTAAAATCCCAAATATTGAAATTGACAGCTGTGCAACTTATGAGGGGTCGCTAATGATCTCCTGGCACTCCCACTTTCGACTTACGGCTCGTTGCGAATGCCACTGCTCGAATTCTCAAAGTGGCTTGCCGCTCTAAGTCAACTTCTCAATTTCTAAAGAA
>NW_019731236.1:1002807-1057819 GCF_002891405.2 Cryptotermes secundus | reverse complement strand
AACACTTAACACAACATGTTTCGGCCATAGATGGCCATCTTCAGTTGTCTTAATGCGTCCAAACTGTTACGCTGCTCTGATGTGTGCTAAAACCGCGCGTTGCAGTCCACTATAACATAAGTAATTAATTAATTAAGTGGAGTTATTTTTAAGTGGACAGCAACGCGCAGTTTTAGCGCACATCAGAGCAGCGTAACAGTTTGGACGCATTAAGACACCTGAAGATGGCCATCTATGGCCAAAACATGTTGTGTTAAATGTTAGATGGTGAATAAACAATTGTTGCATTATTGACGGACTGTGGATACGTACGTTTAGTTAAGATTTACAACAGGATGCTGAAATACTGAATGGCTTTTAATAAATATTAGCTACACCTTAAGTTGTGTTGAGCATTTAGAGTAAAATTAAATTTTATTTATCTTACATATACCGGAAGCCGACAGGCATAGGTCTGAATAACATCGGGAACTGTAAAGTCCTTGACTGTAAAATGTGCACCAGTTCAAATATAATGTGAACTGACGCTGAAGCTGACGGCACACTGCATCCGTTTCTGAGCAATCGAGGTGCAGAATGCACCGATTATTATTTCCACTCCCCCTCCCCATCGGCATTCGGTAAGCACGTTATATGATGGGTCGTAGACGCAGGGAAATAATTTATAATTAAATGCAATAAAATTTAACTTATCGTATATCTCAGAACTCCGTAGAATTAACCAACTTTTAGCTCCTGTCTCAAAGTGTATGATATATTTTTGTGTTTTCTGTAGTGTCGAGGGTGTTTGAGAGCAGGGTGTTGACAATATTTGGACCGAAGAGGGATGAAGTGACAGGAGGTTGGAGAAAACTGCATAATTAGGAGCTTCATAACTGGTACTCTTCTTCAAGTGTAATTAGAATGATCAAGTCAGAAAGGATGAGGTGGGCAGGGAATGTAGCGAGAATGGGGAGAAGAGTAATGCATATAGGATATTGGTGGGAAAGTCAGAAGGAAAGAGACCACTGGGAAGACCAAAGCATAGGTGGGTGGACCATATCAGATTGGATCTTAGAGAGATAGGGTGGTATGGCATGGATTGGATAGCTCTGGCTCAGGATAGGGACCAGTAGAGGGCTCTTGTGAACAAGTTAATGAACCTTCGGGTACCATAAAGTCCTGGGAAATTCTTGAGTAGCTGCAAAATTGGTGGCTTCTCAAGAAGGTCTCAGCTCCGTAAGTAAATAAGTAATGTAGTGTCAAACGTAATGGAGGACACCTGATGAATACTCACATTCAAAGACCCTCTCATGACTTGTTTTGTCTTGCCCTCAGCAGTGTCTAATATACCAACAAGCACTGGTAGTTATCTCTGTCATTCAGTTCAGTTCTGGCTGTGTAATCCAGAATGCTCTTGTGCTGAAGATTACAGGACACCGAGAGCCTCTTGGAGAGACGTCACGTAGAGAAGAGGAGGCAGAAGATGACAGAGAAGAACTGGAGACAAAGCATAGTTTTATTAATTAAGTTGCCATGCGACGAAGCCAGACAGACCAGCACGTTAAACTCAGAGACTGGAATTCACTCTGTTCGTAAATCTATTCCGACTAGAGGTTTAGGTTTAATTTTCAGAGTTACCTCAAGCCAGAGAAACGGGAGTGGTTAAGCCTTTGAATATCCACCACCCAAAATTAAATACCTCTGAAAACTTGAAAGGGATTTTCGCTTTTCAAAGGAAAAATTTTAGTACAAAAATATTTGGTGATGCTCAGACAAATATGTTCGTTTGCACAACTTTTTCTTTGAATGAATATAAACAAACTGAATACTTGTCGACTGATAAATCAAATTATCGTCCAGTTTTCAGGTACTTATTTTTCTATTTTATTGATTAATGATATTTCAATTATTTCCCTCAGTCATGGATTGAGGGAAACAACAGAAGAAACCTAATCGTAACTGAGCAGCCCCAAACCAAGATTCGAATCAGTGACTCCCACCTATTATACATTACACTACAATTTTAATCTCATTCTCTCAATGAAAGCAAAATATTTGGATTCCAAGTTAAGGGACAGACTAAGTGGCCTCCGTAGTCTAGGGGTAACGTTCCCACGTCATCACTCAAGGTAAGCGGGTTCAAAGCCGGCGGAGGTCGTGAAATTTTTAAGGGCGGAAAAATTCAGGGAACAAGTCCTCCGGGAGGGACTTTAAGCCGTGTCATAGATTTACGGCACGTAAAATATCCTCATGTCTCTAGGAGACCTCTGAGCAAAATTAGGCAAAAAGTTTCCCACCAAAGTAGTTTCCAATGCCTCCGGTAGATGGGGAATAATCGGGTACCAGTGCCAGAAGAGGACCGACATCGCTGGCAGTGATGGGGCTGATAGCGAGCACCAGTAACAATTGATTATAAACTGGTATTCTGAGTACTTTATTGTCATCTCACTACAAGTTCTGATCTATCACCAGATGATTTTTATGAATTAATACATATTTCTTTATTACATTAGTAATACGTTTATAATTAATATTGTAATTTAAATATTAATTTTAATTTCAAGTTCTTTTGTGGCATATTTTAAACGCGTTAATAGTTAATTACAGTAGTTAAATCGAATAAGATAAAAATGTATCTATATTTTTTTGTAATATTTGAAATGGCGGGTAGTGTGTTCAGGTTACTGATTATTAAGTAGTAGAGATTAGCTTAATGGCTTTTGATGTTTATTTTTTTCCTTGGCAATACAGCCCCAGTAGGCCTAAGCCTACCTCCATGAACTTCTCCGTTCACTTCGATTCTTCTAGATCTTACACATTAGGTAGGACTCCTTGGGAAGGGTGATCGGCTCGTAGCAAGGCCTCTACCTGTACACAAACACAGAAAATCGCACACACACAAACTAAACAAATATGCCCTGAGTTGGATTCCAACCCATGATCCCGGTTTCCAAGCGAGTGAAGACAGTACATGACTTAGACCGCTAGGCTACCGTGACCGTCTTTTGATGTTTATTAGGCACTCGTAAACCTGGAAAATAAATGCAACGAATGATTTTCTTTAAGCTCAAAACATGTATTAAACACTTTAAAATGGTTTGTATTTAATTGTTGTGTTTACGACCCTTAAGCATGCCTTTGAGACAAGATACAAAACAGGACTCAGAAAGTAAAGATAATTTCTCGCTAGTTATATGCTTGTATAAACTTCGCCCACATTTTCGTTAGAAAACCTGAAATCACAGTATAAGGTACAGGCGGCAGGTTCATATAAAGTGTATATTAAAGAAATATGCTGTGACAGTGCAGATTGCATTTAAACGGCTCAGTCATGTGATGAACTCTGCTTAATACGGTATAGACTTTCGGGTTGCATAAGAGCTTGGCGATTCTTAATGAGCTGAGCCGTTATAAACTTCTCAAAAAGATTACTCTACAATCATTTAAGTGTTAATTTTAGTTAAATATTTATGTATGAATATTTTGTAGGGCTCACAGAGCGAGAACAATTTAAATTTAAGTAAAATGTACTATATATATTGCACAGTGGGTATGAGCTATCATACAAGCATAACATGATTAAATAAATTACAAATGAAACTCGAATGATTGACGGATTATTAGGAAGAAAACCTACGAAATTAAATATACGAAAGTTTTAAGAAGAAGAAAAAGAAAATAATAATTCATTATTATTATTATTTCGTCGTTAAAGTAAAAGACTGGATAAATATGTATCACGGAAACCTCAGTCAGAAGAGCCAGTCTGCGCTCTAAGATTCGATCCTGTGACTTCCGCAATAAAAGTCCGAATGCCTAGCAGGTAAACTACATTCAGTAGCAGCAAAATAATTCTGAAACACACTGTAGTGTGTGAACTTTCGCTTTGAGGAGCGGGAACTTGTCACGTAAGACCCTCGAAACCTCTGCCTATATGTCCTGATGAAAGTGGGGATGGACAGAAAAAAGTAAGGAAGGGGGGGTTAGAATGAGGAGGGGAAGACGCTATAAAAATAAACGAAAATAAAATAAAAAGTCGGAAGAGTAAGAAGCGAGGCGGAGGTGCTGCTGAACGGGGGAATGCGCGTGGCGCCAGATGTGACGCGACTCATAACGCGGGTCGCGAAACTTCTTCCCAAACGGTTTTTCCTCCTCCTGAAGAAACTAAAGGCTTGGACGCCAGGAAGAGTGCGCAGTTAAAGAGGCGAGTCTAAATGACGGTAATAAGGAAAGAACAGAACACGAGAAGGAAAAAAAAAGTTGCCCATATGAGTGAACGAGGGCAGATGAGAAGATGTGGTATACAGGGTCCCTTACATTATTAGGGTTCAGTGGTACTTGACTGGCGTTCCTAGTATGCACCAAACATACCTTGCTACGGTCGCTCCTGTCTGAACTAATGACATTAAATATGCATTTCGCCAGATTATTATTATTATTATTAATTAGTCTTTGAATTTATGTGTGTTTTTCCAGTATGAAACTACTCTTATCTACACCCTGCTGTGTCTGTAATTGGCCTTGTGGCTGTTGGCTTAGCACATAAATAATAAAGAATTGAAATGTTCTTAGTGGGGTGAGACTGAATCCACTTAGCACTGCGGCCTTTACTGGCCTATTGTACCAGCCCCAGATGACAGATGGTGACTGTGGAGTAACTGGTGGAATGATGGTTGGCAGGGAAACAGAAGTACTAGGAGAAAACTTTCCCCACCACATGACCAGACCTCGGCTCGAACCCGGGCCGCCGCGATGGAATACTGGCGACTAACCGCCTGAGCCATTCCGCCACATACTTGTGTCGACTTTCTAATGTGTCCCATGATCTAATTTCACGAGGTCGGGGGTTCGAAATATTAATGTTCGCAGACGTTAATATTCTGAGTAAAAGTTGATAATAAGCAGTGTTCAAATTCTGTTGTTCATAAAATCGAAGATGTAAGTCATTACTTTTGGGTTTTACAAAAGAAAGGAATTTATTGGGTGGCTGAGCGGGTAAGAGTTTTTCAGAATGGGCTGTGCTTTACGGCGTTAATTAGTTGCTTTTTTGTTGGTGTGAAACTTGGTCTCACGAAATTAAAGGAGAATATAGATGGGGACAAAGTGCTGGGATTGTTAGGATATAAGGAGAAGGAAGTAAAGGAAGAAGAAGTATTGGAAATATATTATATACGTGTATGAGAGAGATGAGAAATGTGTAAAGTATGTTAGTCTGAAATCTTGAAGGAGACGAGACTATATTCAACTAATCCGGGATGGAGTCCAGTGGCACTTGTGAAAACGATAAACTATGGGTTCTATAAAAATATGGAATGTCTTAACCAACTGAACTATTTTCCTTGCCTCAGGTGCTCCATGGAATTATCCATTAAATATTTCCACCTATCTCTTTCCTGTAGCAAAAACTAATGCAAATATAACACGAAAGAGTTTTTCAGTAAACCTAAGTTTTGTTGTGGCCCATGATATGTATATTGGCCGTCTTGTAGCGCACTCAATTTCACATGTCACTTCATTACATGTTTCGGCATTATTGTGCCATCTTCAGGTGTGTTATTTACGTCAAGCAATTACATTGCTCGCCATCATGTGTCGTTTATAAAATTATCTAAAATGCACACTCTTCACTAACTATAATAAAATTTGTATATATCAAAATTTGTTAATATCCATCATCTTACACGTCATAACTCAAACTCGCGTACTACATCATTCTTCCACTATGGGAGTCGTTCATCCTATATTTTGTGTGTATCTGCAATGTGAAAATGGTACTTATTAATATTACTTTCGATTTATATCTGTTACGTGTTGTTTTATAATGTTTACTACTCACTGTGTCTTGTGATGTGTCCTTTTTTGGCTACGAGCGTTGTAATGTTGGAAGTGTGTGTGTGTGTGTGTTCGTATTGATTGAGTTATGATGTTGTGGGGGTAGGTGGTGGGGTTGTGTTTTGTTGTTCTGTGTAAATTGTGTGTAATTCATGAAATATTGGGTTATATATTTCTTTATTTATATTGTTCATATGCGCGTTTTTCTTTGTTGTTCTGTATATATGATAGTTTTCTAATGTGTTTAAGTATTGTCCTTTCTTATTCGTTGCTATAATATCCATAGTATTTTCTATAGTACCATATGCATGTCCTGTATTTAATGTGTGTTCCGAGTATCCTGTATTGCTGTTATTGTGTCTTGTGTCATGTATGTGTTCTTTATATCTGGCATTAAATTTCCTCCCAGTGGCCTACAGCCCGTACATAATTTAATGTATTTTGGATATTCTCACATATAAATGGTCACCAATTCTTTGTATCTTATGTCGTTTGCATACCATTGATATATTTAACGGGGCTTCTTCCCTTTTTAGAGTACATAACATGGAGTAGTAAGATGAATTCGGAATGATGAGCACCCAAACGCTCTTGTCCTTTTATTCAATTAAGGGCCCCCTACATGCTCAGATTTATAACAGTGTTAACTTTGTGGACCAAACCCGCAGGGTTGGAGCAGAATATGCTGGGAGAAATATGTGCGGTGTTTAGTTCAAATTTCCGGACTGTATGAAATCTGGTCTTGATTGTTATATTAACTGCGCAGTGTTGAGAGCTTCTCAACGGAATTAATTCAGTTGTATTCTTGATTTCTGTTGTGTTGTTAGAAATTTTAGTCGGTATTTTATTTGTCACACTTATCACTGTTTTAAATTTCTCAGTTTTAGATCATTGATAAATGGCCGAAAGAGTTTCTTGTAGCATTCGAAGAGTTATATCAGAGTCTAGAATGCATTTACAAGGTGAAACCAAAGGACTGCAGGGACCGAGTAATCAAAGTGAATGACAGAGATGGAAATCTTGACAAAGCGGTGAAAAAAGTGATAGTTTTCTTATGAGTGAATTCCTTTTTTTTTCACAATTGTAGCGACAGTGACGTAACATACGTAATTTCCTTAGTGGACGTAATGATAACATTTTCAACGATAATGAATTCGAAAATATTCATAGTGAACTGAGTGAAATTCCTGAGCTTTTGTACACGCGTGGAACTAAATCTGTAGAGTTTCAGACAGCGCAGTTCGAACTTTGTAAGAAACGGAGCATGTATGGGGCCCTTTATCCTGGCAGCACTGAGAAAGGAACACTAGAAATTTTAGGATGAGATTGTCCGAGTCGAGACTGTAATTCGGATGCCCCCAGTAGGAAGCAGAAGTGCTAAGCATTGTTGACACTCTTAATTGAAATTAACGTTGCCGATGACCTGACCTCCTTGCACTAATTGAATATTGAATATCGTGTACATAAAACTTCAACTTCTGTATGTATGACAGTATTCTTGGGCTTTAAATGTGTATATTTTTATTCGAATAGCAAATACACATTGCTTTAAAATATTTTAAGAAAATTACGACTATTTTAAACTCAGTGCTTGTAGTTTTTCAGTAGTGGAATTCACCCTTAAACCGAAGTGGGAATTCCGGCGGGCAGCGGTTTGCCCATCACCGGTCTAATTGCCAATCAATGACAGCTGAAGTATGAGAAGACAATCTATATAGTGACGGCAGTGCATCGGTAATGCAGCCCCCTGCATCCACACAATGGCCTCACACAAAACCAAGATACATGTTACCAACACTTTTATTTCATTGCCGCCCAGTGTCTGTAATATCGAGAGAATTTGTGACCGTACATTTGGGTTTGCAAAACTAAACATCCAGGCCGATGTGTCATGCTTCATGATGAAGAACACATCTGTAAATTTTGTGGAATTCTTATTTCCACTCTTGAAGAGCCGAGTGAACATTCAGATCAATCGTTTTAAAGGGATGGTATACTATTTACACCTGATAAGAAAGTGAGCCTTCAGACAGATTTCCTTTGACTTGATGTGCATTTACTGTTACTACACATCCGTTGTCGTAATAGAGATCTCACATTTACTCCGAAGAACGGCCACAATTTTTTTCCTTGCATTTCACTAAATATTCAAATGCATGTAGGCAAATACCTAAAAAAGACCCAAATCATAATAAAATAATTTTACGTATATTTTTTCCCCCTTGGCACTACAGCCCCAGTGGGCCTAGGCCTACTTCCATGAACTTCTCTGTTCACTTCGGTTTTTCTTGATCTTACACATTCGGTAGAACTCCTTGGGCGAGTGATCAGCTCGTCGCAAGGCCTCTACCTGTACACAAACACAGAAAAACGCACATATACAAACTAAATATTCATGCTCTGAGTGGGATTCGAACCCACGATCCCGGTTTCAAAGCGAGCGAAGATACATGCCTTAGACCTCTTGGCTACCGTGACTGGCGAGTTGAGCTGGTTTCGAGAACATTTTCAGCCTGAGCTTTATCTATAATACAATGTATATCAAACTCATTTGGAATGAAATCGAATTTATCACACACCATTCAATATAGGTGGAATTTTCATTGAAAAAATTTCGTTAAACTTTCTTGGCTAGTTTCGGGAGTGAGATGTGAGGAAGAACACGGCCTCCACTCTACGCATTTATTTAGGGCACTTAGTATGAAACACAGGTTTCTGAACGAACGTTGCTGTTACTTTTTTCCAGTTTATTTTTAATACGAAATAAACGTGTGAGATACCGGCTTTAATACAAGCACGGGAAGATCTCTTTCCGTTAGCAAACATATACATGCATATACTACATTTGCTTCATATATCTCAATGATGGGGCACGCGGTAGCGTAGTTGGTTGAGACAAGTCTCAATATTGTCCTGGTTTCGACTCAGCCTCTAATAGAAATGAGTACCAACAATATTCCTGGGGGTAAAGGGTTGCCGGTGCATAAAGCTGTAAACCTCACCGCCGTATGTGAGCCACTTGTCTAGAAAATGTGAGAGCCCCGACGTTTCAAAAAACTTGGGGCCTCCACGGACTGTCACAGGGATAGCTTTACCTTTTTATGTTTCAATAAATGGATTAGGAGAAAATAACCTTCAAAACGTTTTTAAGTCCTGATGTCATTTTTAAGAACATTATCGTCTTCGACACGTCCTATTTTCCTTATGCAGTTGGCTTTCCAGGATTCAACAGAAATTTCACCTGAAAAAAAAGAAAGAAGAACACAGAACAGGGATGAAGGAAGGAGATAGCTACAGTGTAGCAGTAGAACCTAAAAGTTAAACTTTAGATCTTGTTAATTAATTTTATACTAATTACCCCTCCCCATTTCCCCTTTACTCTCCAGCCGCTGTGCTCCCTGATATTGCTTTCTGAAGTGCGGTAACTTGGACCTGGCTGGGCGTGCACCTAGTAGCCTACAGTACGGTGCTATTTGTGTAGCAAATGGGGCCGCACAAGAAGATAATTGGGAGAAATTTCTGTTTAATTAGTCTAACTCTGTTGGAAAACCTTGCAGGGGAAGGCAGCAAAACAATTTACTTATCACCATTAATGCATAATATAGCTATATATTCAGGAAGAGACACTTATATCCAAATTTTGTCACCCCCCTGAACTGGATATTTACTCTGAAATGCACTGCTGTTACTTTCGCGCATTCATTCACAGGCACTTGCCAGTTTCATTCGGAAACGGGGGGTTCTCTCGGTTGAGCTCCTGGGAAACCGTGAAACCTAGGAGTAAACAATCAGGCTTCAGGATTTCAGGTTCTCACAGCGATAGTTAGTAAGACTACTGTCTTCTGGAACACAGCGCTGTGCAGTCCGTTGAAATTCAACCGACGTTTCGGAGTAACATGCTGCCTATATTTTGAGGATTGAAAAATAAGCTAAGCAGGGAAGAAAGAATAAATGATTGAATGAGGGGTTGAACATAATAATCCGATCCTTGCACAGCGACCTTCAATGATGTATTGTGCTCCCCTTTTGATTAAACCTATATTAATCTGCACTTCAAATGAAATTAGGACTTTGTTCAGGGGAACGTCATGGTAGTCACTTGGTTCCATAAAGAACTGGTCCAGATGCCGAAATCTTAAACAAGCTGTGGTCTCACAATCACACAGGATATGTCTGGCTGATTCATCGTATTCTAGGCACTTGTCGCAAGTGAGGTCGTGTTTCAATCCCAGCTTGAAAAGGTATCCTTTAAAGTAGCAGTGTCCTGTAACTAGACCTTCCACCCAAAGCCGAACAGGAAACCAGCGTGAAAGAAGAATTTGCTACATGCTTTCACGTTTGTTTCCTATCCAGCTTATCCTTCGACCCTGAAGATAGAGACGATATGTTCCTCCGAAACGTCTGTTGACTTTGAGAGGACTATATCGGTTTTATATCTCAGAGAACAATACTCTTCCAGTAGGTTTCATTTCGTAGCATGTTCGCTTCACGGCGGAAATAGAACTAATTTTCGAAACGTAGTAATGGGCATGTACGAAGGCAAAATCTGAAATAATATACAAAAAAGCAGAAATCCATAGCAGAGAAAGCGAACATCGTCAGAAAAACAGGAAAATCTTAACTGAAAAACTTGACATGAGGAAAGTGTGGCTAAAAATAATCCCAAAGGACTTGCTCATGCGGCACTGTCTGTGAGGGAGTTTTCAGCTAGTAAACAAATAACTGTGCTGGAACACCGGATCTAGCCCCCAATGACTTTTTCTGTTCTCACAGATAAAGGAAATATAGAAAGGAAGGCATTTAATGACACTGATGGCATCAAAAGTAATACGACGGCAGCTCTGAAGGACATTCCACAAAACTGGTTCCAAAATAGTTTTTAAGGATGGACAAGGAACTGGTACCTATGCATAGTTTCGCAATGGGAGTACTTTAAAAGGGACCACAGTGCTATTCAACAGTGAGGTATGTAGCACTTTCACCTGCGATGAGTTCGCGAACTTTATTGTCAGACCACGTAAGTTAGCGTAATTATGGTGAAGTTAATTTGTTTTAATTCCCAATCAGTTATGATATCCTCTGACGTCATGGCTGTGTTTCTACGCCAAGAGGGGATTCAAACCGTTTAGGAGCTGTACTCACTCGGCATTTTGTCCTGACTTTGTGCAGACCTGTGCTGTGCTTTTTCAAAGTTCTGAATTATAATAAATTTATAAGTCCGAGAAGAAATTATTTGACATATATTATTATCATCAGAATTACTGTGTTTGTCCATCGTCCGGTATTCTAGATGATAGAAAACACTGCGTTTCGGAAACTGGATCTGTTGCCGTCCTCAGGTGAGGGGGAAAAGCACCTACTCACTTGAGGACGGCAACTTAATGACAAAGAATTGACTCATACGTGGACGTAGGACTTTCCCTATGAATTTGTTAACTCAGTGTTACTTAATGATGCTGTCGAAGTTAAATAATGTTAAATTGTAGATGGTAAATTGTGAATCGTAAATATTGGTAAGTAAGCAATATTAGGCCGGTCACGGTAGCCGAGCGGTCTAAGGTATGAAGTGTGTTCGCTCGCTCGGAAGTAGGGATCCTGTGTTCGAATCCCACACGAGACATGGATGTTTGGTATGTGTATGCGTTTATTCAGTGTTTGTTTTGTCCTGTGTTCAGGTAGAGGCCTTGCGACGAGCTGATCACCCGTCCAAGGAGTCTCACCGTCTACCCTATGCTCCAAAGTAGGAGCAAGATGAGAGAGAGAGACAGACAGATAGAGAGAAAGCAATATTAGCTTCCTTTATGTTCCAATATTCTGGAGTGAGATAAAAAATCGATAAACCTCAGGACGTAATATCCATGACATAAAGAATTGTATCAAAGTACAAAGAGAAGTGTGACTAATGTACGTAACATTGTATTTGCAAAATTGTATTAAGGTGTACCGAGAGATGAACCGGGCATAGAAAGAAAAAACTATAAGAGACAATAGCAGACTTACGGAAAATTGGGCATGAAATCAAGGGGAAAGAAATTTTTAAGATTTCTTGGCGAAACTGATTTTAAAACTGAAACGAAAGTTTTAAAAAATGACATGCCTTCTGAAAAGTGTTTCAGAAGTTTCTTGATGCGTCACAACTTGTCACTCACGCCCCCCGAAAATTTGTCAGTCGCTCGGGCTAATATGACATCAGAAGAGACAAAAAAAAAGTTATTCAAGAAGATGAGTAAAGTAATTACATACTTGAAGCTTAGTGGAAAGGATATCTATAACGTAAACGTGCCTGGCCCTAACGTGGACAACAGAGGCGCTAAGATCATTGCACCCAAAGCAAGCAACCCCGTCTTTATGAGGAAGAGACGCGAGAGAAATGAGAACACAATTGTTGCAGCTTGCAGTGTTACTGGCACTGTGCTATTACCGCCAATGACAATCTACAGAGGCTCCAGGCCCAACGAGGACCTCATGAATGGAGCTCTAGAGGATAAAATTTTCGCCATCTCGAAAGATTATATCGATTCTGACAAGCAGAATAAAAGGAAAATTCTAGCGGTGCAGCTGCAATAGATAAAGGAATAAGAAAGCTATAGTAGAAGCACAGTGCTGGGGCACATGTTCTATGAACATGATTGTTCGTTTCGATACGACCTTCAAGACGAAAGTTGGATTCAATGTCGAAACTTATGAAACAGAGCCTAGAGGGAAAACCCGTGTTTGTGTTTGTGTTTGTGTTTGCTTGAATAGCAAAACATACACAAAAATGAAATGTGGCAGGTCTGTAATCCTTAGCTTTTTCAAATTTATTTATTGTTTTCCTTTCAGTGGCATTTATGCTTGATACTAATTTAAACTTTCCAATATGTGGTTAATAATTGTGCTGAAAATATTTTACCTATATAACTGTTTGTGATGCATTAAATACTCCTGATTCAACGCTTGATGCACAACTGGACCTCGGTATTAGTCGTAGATCACGTGATACAGCTCCTCGAAATGTTTCCAGAAAGTCAAGCGTCAACTAATCTCGCAGTTCTCTGTTGATCTACTGCCGCCATAAGTCTTGTCAAGGCACTGTAAGAACTGACCCACAATCAGTGCTCAGGTCCGATCGTAGATCCTGTGGAGAGTTTCGTAACATATTGAAGAAGTAGTATTAAAATATTAAAGAAAAACAATAACTGGTGTTAATTGTATTATTATATCTAGTGGTCAGAGTTCCTGGCTAGAGATCCAGTGGTCCCGGGTTCGATTCCCAGCTCTACCAGATTTTTCTGAGAAGTAGTTGGTCTAGAACGGGGTTCATTCAGCGTCGTGAGGATAATTGAGGAGCTATTTCAAGGAAATAGCGGCTCCGGTCTAGAAAATCCGAAATTAACGGCCTTGGGGATCCGTTGCGCTAACAACGCTACATCCTCTATCCACTAAATACGGTCACACGGTCGGTATAGTTCGCTTACGGACTCAAGCCATGTTTTTTAAGAGATTATATTGGCACATATATGGGTGATTTATAAGATGGTGTTTAGATTGGTGCTTGGATCTATTGATCACTCCTTTACAGTCACTCGCAATCACAATCAATTACAATAACTCGCAACAAATCTTCAGCCGAACCCTTCTTCCATGACTGCCTAGGACTCATTCAGTTCTGACTGGACTCTGTGTCTACTACAGAACTATTAGTCAAGTCAAAGTCAAAGTCACATTGCTACTGACTCTCAGTCAGTCAGTCAGTCAGTCAGTCTTGATGTCAAGTGCAATCAGGGGCTTATGACCAGATATTTATTACTGTTTGACAGTTTCGGTCTTGTTTTTGTGGGTCACCATCTCTGAGGAGAGGACGGATCTGCCTTTTGTCAGAGTCATTGTCTGCAGTAGTAAGTCATTTATCATAATGTAATGGATATTTACATTTTACATGTTAAACATGTTAATAAATATGTATAAAATTTATACAGGGCCTCTGTCGGTCCAGGTTCAGTACAGCAGATTATGTCCTATTTCTAGTAGCTTCCGCTACAACGGCAGTCTAGTCACTTGAACGGTCGTATGCTTGACGGTCGCCAAGTTTAAGCCTCTTATACTTTATATATCGGTCTTCGCCTTCTCCAATATTGCGAAAATTTTCGATATCGTGATTTTGCACGACTTCCGCTTGTTGTCAGCATAATTTTGTTATATAACTAGAGCATAGTCACTCACTGTTATGTAGACTCGGGGCGGACTCCAGAGAAAGCATTTCCATTGCCTAGCAGGGGACGTTACCTATTTGTCGATTATTGTTGTAGGCATTACCTAGCAACGGGTTGTTTACCTAGAATCGGTCTCCGCTGGAAGGTCTTTATCAAACCGTTGCCTAGCACTGGGTCCATGTCACAATACCAAAGTGAAGAACGACTATTTTATACTTACATATTTCCAAAATACTATTGTTTTCTTAGGCCGGTGCAAAATTTTTGTGTGTGTATGGCAAGAGGGTAAGCCACTACGTTAGAATGGTTGGTCCCAAGACATGAACCGCCATGCTACATTGTGAATACTGTAAGAGAAGGAGCTTATGCAATAGATTTTACCTCCATCACTCAAGTTTTAAGATCAGATAAATTTCGCTGAGACCAGGGGACCACATCTGTGTAGGTTTTACGGACTTCAGACTTAGTATAAATTAGTCTGCGAGGTAGGCAATAAAAGATCGCGGATCGAAAACAGCACGTAAAATATTATATTCATCCAGCTGTAAAAATGAGTTATTATTGAAAGAGGCTGTTTGCTGTTTAAAAGGTGGAATTGATCTCTGTAATATTTTATAAATCATTCTTTACGGCTAAGACACGAAATAAGAAAACGGAAGGCTAATTGGATTGGTCATATCTTACGCGGTAACTGCCTTCTAAAAGACGTTATTAAAGGAAAGATAGAGGGGCGGATAGAAGTGACCAGAAGACGAGGAAGAAGACTTAAGAAGATGCTGGATGACCTTGGGGACAGAAGAGCATATTTTCATTTGAAGGAGAAAGCTCTAGATCGCATCAAGTGGAGGAACTGTTTTGGAAGAGACTGTGGACCTGTCGTCTGACAGATTACGGATGAATGAATGACAGCCAAGAAAGCATTGCATAAAGCTTACAAAATTCAATCGGTTAATTACTTTAGAAAATAATTTATGTTTGATCTGAGAATCATCCTGAATCCAAAAATAAACTGACTAAACAGAGTGTCGTGATATTTGAAGGTAAATGAAAGGCAAATGCTGCTGGCGCTGGCATATGAAGGACCCGCTGGTGTCCACTTTCTAATTCATACAGTACAGGTAACATTTTAAGCGTGAAGTAAATAAATAATCGATATTTATTTTGATAATTCTTTTATCTCCGTAACTACTTGATGACTTGCTATCTCTGTGCCAAATTCTGTTGTATCAGTAATTGTCGGAAAATGGAAAAGCAGAGTTATTAACAATTTAGATGAGGTGTAATTAACGCTACTAGATAATAAGGTGAGTGTCTTGAATGATGTGTTGGGATGTTTCAGAGAAATTCTAATATAATCCCACAACTTAAAGTTGCAATCCAATCAGAGATCTAAGCTCTGTTTACTGAACTCTTACCAAGATTCTGAAAATGTTTGTTTTTCCATTTTTATGAAGTTCGTATTTTTCATGGACAGCACCTGGACCGTGTTTTAATATATATAAAAACATTTTTCCTAAGTATTTAGAACGATCTATGAAATTTTTATATATCTATCTTCAATAACAAAGAAGTTATACAGCATTTTATAGTGCCTGATGATATAAGAACTTCGTAGAATTTTCGCCTTGAACGTGACGGAATTCAGTTCTAGTATTCATTTCTTTTTATTTCTGTTGTTGAAGAAAGTATAGAGATATCAATTTAATTAGTAACTTGATAATTTCTACCGAAAATGTTCACAGATTTTTTATATGGTTAAACACATAAGCGTATAATATTCCTTCATGATATCCTGCAAGCCTACAAGGAGGTAAAAAGTAAAGTGAAGAAGATAAATTCTAAAGCAGTAACATTCCCTATTTCATTCTGTGAAGGAGGAATACATTTTAGTTCTCCTGCATCCAGCATTCATATTAGAATGAACGAACATCAATAAAAATCTCTGTGTATATTCATAGAGAATATATGTGAAAAAAAACACGTGCACTCCACCACGCTAGCTAGCTAGCTAACTAACTAACTAACTAACTAACCGAATCATGGACCTGGGTCCCTTTGAGATACCTCCAGCGTCTCAGCTATTCAAGAAATTAACATTTTACGAAACTCAAAACGTTCATTGCCGTGTTCACGAGAGTCCGCCACTGATCACTATCCTCTACCAGTTTATATCACCCCTTTCCATTTCTCTACGATCCACCTTAATGTTCTCGTCCTACCTACGTCTAGGTCTTTCTAATGGCCTTCTTTCTTCTTTCTTTCCAACCAAAATCATATGTGCATACCGCTTTATCCCCTTCGTGCTACATGTCTACCCATCTGATCCTCCTTGTCTTGAACATTCTAATTATATTTGAAGGAGACTACAAGTTACGAAGCTTCTCATTATGTAATTTTCTGCAGCCTCCTATTATTTCAACCATTTTCGATCCAAATATTCTCCCTTTTCTCAAATTCCGTCATTCTGTACCCTTCCCTTAATTCCAGATTCCAAGTTTCACACCCATACAAAATTATAGGAAATGTTATAGTTCTGTATATTTTAATATGTAAGTTCTTAGATAGACGACGAGGCAAGGGGTTCTAGACTGAGTGGCATAAAGAATTAACCGAACTTAATAAGCTCTCAATTTCGCTCTGAGTTTAAATTTCTTTGGAATGGAAAAACTATTAACGGACTCAAACCCCATTTTTGAGGTAATCCACCGCCTGCCAAGCTCATACAAATAGAAGGAGCCAAGGCTAGAATAATGCTGGAGCATCAATGAAGAAAAAAGGATTACATAATAAAATTTTTCGTATGCATATTTGATGAATGTTAATTTATTGAATCAATCATCTGAAATTAAGATTCTCAGATACTAAACATTTTAGTGTCAAACTGAAAGAAAAAAAAACATGAACTTTTTTTTTCAAATTCATTTATGCAGCTCACGAAGGACATAATTTAATAATACAAAATACTGACGAATTTTAACACAGGAAATTCTTTAATTCCTACCATCGATGTAGTTGTCGGCGTTTAAAATAAATTTTCTCTGTGAATTGCTTTAGAATATATTTCCATTACTTTTTTGTTTCGTTCAATGGGCGAGCTATCTCTCTTCTTCAACATACGAAGATATCCATAACAAAAAGCTTCATACATCAAGTAAAATGGACCATTTCCAGAAAATAACAACTGTGGCGGAGTTCTCTAAACTGCATCTTACATTTTAGGAACCAATTATATCCGGCCATAACACGGTCCGTATCAAGCCGTATCTGCTTTTATTCCAGTTCACCAAATGTTCTGTCTCTATGGAGACACGGCGATAGGCGGAAGGAAACAGCTCTTCAGACGAGACTCCGGAGTTAATCTGAAGAATTCTGTATCAGTACGAAGGTATTGCAAATGGAGTCCAATGTAAATTAAACCATTTTTATGCTTAAATGGTTTGCATGTCCTTAAAGCGCAAAAGAATTTCTATTCTTGAGATGACTATCTTTATGTTATATTGAACAATAGACCATATGCGGCATGAAAATACTGAAACAAACGAAACGAACTACACATCTATTCCACAGAATTCTTACCATGTTAAATTACGGAGCATAAAGCTGGAAACTGGACCACAGAGAATGAGATTAACAGACACAAAGAAATATATATCTTTGAAGAGAAGTTTTCTGAATTTGTAGGTGAAGGCGAGAGAGAAATTATTTGGGGAGAGAATAGACGTAACAAAATATTGTACTTAGGTACTTACTTATGGAGCTGAGGACTTCTTGAGAAGCCAAATTTCGCAGCATTTTATGGAACCCGAAGGTCATTACTGTGTTCACAAGAGCCCTCCACTGGTCCCTATCCTGAGCCAGATCAATCCAATCCATACCATCCGATCTTATCTCTCTAAGATCCCTATGAATAATATCCACCCACCTACTCCTTGGTCTTCCCAGTGGTCTCCTTCCTTCTGGCTTTCCCACCAATTATTTTATGGATATAAACTAAATATTGTAGATTAGAATGGTCATGCAAAAGGACAAATAGCTTGAGAAAATGGAGAAAGAGATTATAGAGACTTCGAAGAATTTAACTGATTTAAAACAAGAATGATGATTCTATGAGAAGAGAAAGCAGAACATTTTAAAGAAGTTATTAAGTAAAGAAAAATCTATATAACTACTAAAACGTACTCTCACTTTTGGGGGGTGTTGTGACAATATACGGGGCTTGTATGGTTGAATGGATTTATTGGTCACTTGTTTACACCTCTCGGAATCATACTTTACGTATCACTAGCATACACAGACTACTGTCCTCAGTTTATTACAGTCTCCATTAGCCGTTTCTTGGCAAAAGATTTAACATAGTGCAGATTCTTCAGCTTCCCGCACCCACGTCCTCCTGTTACAGCCGTCCGTGTAGAACTCTTGTCAACTGACAGCCCAACTAGCTGGGTCTTGGGCTGGCGGCGATACAACACAAGCCTCCTAGTCTTCACTTCGAAGGCTGACTTTCAACTGACAACTGAACGCTCTCACTCGCCAAACAGCTGCTTCACGTCGCGTCACTTCACTCAACTGAACTCCTGTCAACTTTCCCCGAGAACTAATTCATTGTTTCAAACTGTTCTGCTTATAAATAGTGTATTTCGGCACGGACCGCATAGAACACACTTCTTCCGTTGTTATAGTTCAACAATACCTCCACTGCTGCATAGAGACGGGTGTTTCTTTATCCATCTATTATATAGCAACTACTATGTTCGTTGCAATATTATCAGAATGCAGTAATAATTCTTTAAGCATCTATTTAAATATTAGATAATGTCATAAAGAAGAATTAATGCTTCATAAAATTATAAATAAGAGAGCCAGTCTTGAAGAGTGGGCAATTATTTAATTAACAGAGTCATCTCTGCCTGTCACAAGAATTATTCTGAATAGGCTTATGAATGTCGCTGGTTATATCGAGTGAGAAATGTAGCTTGTCTACTGCAAGTTCAAATTGCTTGGTACCCACAAAACTTTGGGACTGGTTACGCAGTCTCCGCTCCCAAATGGATTATCCTGAGGACATCAGTTCTAAGTCCCTGAGTTACCTCATCTCTGTCAATGTATTGCATTATATTTCTTTGTTGCTTTTCCCCTCTGAACACAACTATCAAAATCTCATTCACATTTACAATGTATCACGAGTTTATTAGATTTAATAGTATGACAGTGCTACATGTTTCTACTTATACATCATCAAGCTGTATGCACTAACAACTGTTCTCACACTATTAAACAGCGATTCATATGAATTCATATATTACATATAACTCCTAATACTAATGCACATGATTTTACACATAGTTAATATATTCGGCATTTCTTTACAATTAATACCATTCTTATAAATACATTGAAAATGTCCGGAGATAGGGGCTAGCTCTGTCTATTGGACCCAACTTGAGGAGGGGGACAGAATCCAGTCCCCGAAACGTTGTGTTTTTAAAAAAGGAACAGGACTGTTTTTTTTAAGAATAGAGAAGATGATGGATAATGTCCAACAACATATTAATTGTAACATTAAAAGTGGTATAAATTCTTCTATTATATTGGTGTCTCGAGATGTACACAAAGGAGTGTATAAGAAAATAAAAGAATATAAAAATAATTAAAGTTATAAGCTATAAAATACATTCAGATGATGAATTAAAATGTTGCTCATTATGTCGTGTTTAAATTTCTCCTGCATAAATACTATTCATGTTGGTATCCGTCATTGTAATTATGACGCTACAATGTGCGGTTATCTACGGGTGTTGTTCTGATCGTGGTCTAGTTTTTTTATTTCTACTCCCATTTGATTTCCTTATGGAGCAGTCTTATTGTTCGGAACTAGTCGTGATGTTCCATACTGTTTATTTCTATGTTTCCTAGTCTGTTATTTTATTTTATGGTTTTACCTAACTTTCGTGTTTCAACGTCTGGCTTCGTTATGTGTCAGATTGCAACTGTAGTGTACAAACTCGCGACAAAATTACCAGCACTCTTTCACTTTCTCAAATTTAACCAGCATGGAGAAAATTCAGTAAACAGGGTTGAAGGAAACGATGAAATTAAGAGATTACAATTTTTTAAATGTCTTGATAAGATGCGAATTATATGCGGCTACAGACCCTGCCACTTCCCTGTGTCACATACATAGTGGAGATCCTGGTTGGTGGTTTGGTTAGTTGAACTTCAATTTTTTAAACATTCACTCCCATACCCTGCACCTCTAGAACACATCGAACAAAATTGTGTCTATAGTTATTATTTTATTAACGAATACATCTTGAGCAATGTTGTCATATTACTGGATCGCCCGAACCCTGGTAACTGTGAACTCATCTCTCTTCCTGAACATATGCAAATATCCACGTTNAAAACACATTAGTTTTTCAGTTGGCCAAGAAATTTCGTGTTCTTTGGACAAGAAATTAGATCAATTTAAAGTCTCCGCTTATTGACAATGACATAATGCAGCATAACGTGGATCTGTTTACAATATTATATTTGAGCATCCTGTTACACTCGCACAATATATATAAGATAAACACCGTCTTAAGTGTAACAATTTTATTGTAGTTCTTTCTTCTTTCCCCTCACTCCACACTACATGTTTCGGCCCTAAATGGCCATCATCAGGTGTGTGATGGCCATTTAGGGCCGAAACATGTAGTGTGGAGTGAGGGGAAAGAAGAAAGAACTACAATAAAATTGTTACACTTAAGACGGTGTTTATCTTATATATATTGTGCGAGTGTAACAGGATGCTCAAATATAATATTGTAAACAGATCCACGTTATGCTGCATTATGTCATTGTCAATAAGCGGAGACTTTAAATTGATCTAATTTCTTGTCCAAAGAACACGAAATTTCTTGGCCAACTGAAAAACTAATGTGTTTTAAAAACTATTTGGAATTGATTGGATAGGTTCTTACTTTTTAGTTACCTTGATATTAATTCAAAATGATGATCCTTTAAGTTGACTTCTACATTTAAATTGTAGATGGACTTGGCCCATACAAACACTGGGACTGCGTTTCGAATCCAGTCTAGACAGGAACGCCGTGGAGTGTGTGTGCTCTTCTGTGTAGGTAAAGGCATTGTGTTACATTGATATCTCGTCCAATTAATTATATCGCATGTCTAAACAGATTCACTCTTTCACAATTAATTAGGACTTCGAACAGGCAAGAAGGTGTAATCAATAAAACAAAAGGAACTGAGTTTACATGTATTGGTGGTGACTAAGTCACTGCAAGGGAATATTCATGCCCAGCAAGCGCTTCGAACAGTTGCATTTTAATGGGAAGCAGGAGTCTGAACCCTGCTGTGTAGCTCGCTAAGTAAAGGGAAAAGGAAAGTGGTCTCTGTTCATTGAATTGTAAATTTTCGGAATATCGGTGTCTGTTTATTTTCGATACGAGTTCAGAAAAAATGGAACATAAAACACAAATAAAAGATGCTTCGTTATGGTAATGTCCTTCTCTTTCTAAATGTAAATTTTTCCTTCTTCATAGCAGATTTTGTTCTGTGTTGGCATAAACAATTACTTTACCCTCTTCTTACGAATCTTAAAGAGTTGTGTATAGCTGGCTTAAGTATAGTCAAGTCATACAAAATCCTGCTTACTGCAGGTGTAGAATATTGACCCTGACTATACACTCGGTTAAGGTGCCACAACTTACATAATCACTATTATTATTATTATTATTATTATTATTATTATTATTTTTTTATTCTTAATCTTCACGATTGTCAACTTGCTTCTAGCTTTCACATTACATAAAACCTCCAGATGTTCACTTCTCTTCAAATATATTCAAATAAATTTATAAAATAACAGTGGTAGGCGCAGAAATAGTAAAATTCCAATAAATAGAATATCAAACAATCAGACAACCTACACAAATGCAAACAAAGTATGGTATAATAGAAAAAAAATATATTATGGACTAAATGAAACTTAACATATAATGTTGAAAAATAAAAACTGAAACGTGACTGTCTATCTACTGCTGTATAGCCATTGTTAATCTTTGCCACGTTTTTCGGTTTCTTAATCTATACACATTCTGTAAGACTCTTTGGACGGGGGATCAGCCAGTCGCCAGGACGTTACCTACTGTAACGGTGCAAAGGTCAGGTACTTGTAGCTATAGTTTTTTGAGTAAATTTGGAATAATAGTAGTTAGACTGTAAGATTAAGAAACAGCCATGATGAAACGAACCAGGAAGCTTGGGTTTACAAAGAAGTGGAACAGGCAATACCTGAGTCATTAGAATGCTAACACGGCAGCGTAATAAAGCTTACATTGAGGAAGAAACTATATGAAGTAGGTCATAAACACTATGACAGGAGGAAAACGCTGAGTCGGAGGAGGCGGTAGACCCGAGAGAGTCAGCCCCTTCTCGATAGGCAACAAATGAGGGGGCCACACCGACCCAAAATCACGTCAGAATGGGCAGGCCAATATACCCGGAACACGAAGAATCAGCAAAGAGAGGTTATATAAACCCTAGAAGACTTAATCACAAAACCTTTTGCCTTTTGCCTTTTGCCTTTTGACTTTTGAATATTATTAAGTAACTTAGAGTTCAGCGGGAGGCTATCGCCGAGAGAGCGATGGCCGTGAGTGGGGGCTGGTTGGTGATGGCGAGCATCTGTTTTCTCAGCTCAAGTAAGTGAAACCAACTTCATATAGCCATGAACATTAAGTGTGATAGTGATAATTGTAAAGTGTAAACCCCAGAGAAAGATAGGCTAACTAGATGGCCTAGGTTCATTCAGAGATACGGAGGCGTAGAATACCCGCCAGTAGGGTGACAGGAGGTAGAACCAATGATGGCTGCAGGTTCATTATCCAGTGTAATACAACCGACGAACGTCGGTAAGAGTGCATATAGATGTATATAGTGACATAGGGAAATAGAATAGGATAGGCATGTGTGTGAGTTTACTTCAACCTAGCAATTCCTTAAGTGTTACCCTCTTCCCTGACGACTCCAGGACCTCCCAAAGCTTCGGCGAATTACGAGTTAAGCCAGGACAGTGACGTAAGCAAGGCTAAGTTTACTAGTTTTCTTGATATAACAAGATGGTGGCAGCGTACTAAACCGGGTGACAGAGCGGGATACTTCCACGCCCCCTGTCACCACGGCATAATAGTGGTGTAGCGGCGGCATAACAGTGTAGACAGCGGTGAGCTAACCCATCCACCCCTGTCGTAAGGGCGTAAGGGCGTAACAGTGGTGGAAGCGGTGGGGATACCTCCACGCCCCCCGTCACCACGACGTAACAGTGGTGGCAGTGGTTGGTACCTCCACGCCCCCCGCACCCCGTAACACCTACACACAGAACAACAACAAAAAACGGAATAAACACAGACATTAATGCTCTGAGTAGGATTCGAACCAAAGCTCCTATTGTTCGAGCTGATGAAGACGGTTCATGCTTCAGACGGCGCAGCCACTATGAAAGGTTGAAATCTGTCTACACAAATTAATTATTTAACAGAATAATAACTAAAACTCTCTAATTTATGTAACATAATTATTTCAAAGGGGAAGAAGCTTAAAGAAAAGAAATCTAGAAATTAACAATAAGTATTTGCAGCAGAGGTACTTCAAAAGGCAGGAGTACAATATTTGAAGTCATTCAATACAATGTCTTCTTTCAAACCTGCCACTTGACAAATTACACAGCTCAAGTTAACGTAATATAACTTAATTGCTATTTCCTAACAAGTAACATAAAACAGAATTATTAAAGAAAAGTCGATCGGCTTATTGGGGAATTTCTTTAATTTTATGCACCTAAAATTTGTTTAATTTGTTTACAGAATATAGCCACTGGATCCTGCTCCGAAGAATATTCTGTTTCATTAAGAAAAAATGTTAATATTATCTTCCAAGATAGCGAATCAGTATGTCTCCTTCAGCTTTCTCAAGTAAAGTAATATACGCACCTATCTTCTCCGTGATACTTGATACAGCATCCCCTTGATCATTCCTCATGTAACCGCCATGATGATAGATGGTGAAGATCACATGTAATGAAGTTCGTGATGATGTCATTTTCTCCGCCATCTTGTTACTCCCTCCGTAGAGCCGATTGTTCTCTCTCTATAATTAGTCACTTAGATCTGAGTGAGTCAACAGGCAAAATGGAGGAACAGAGACAGACGAAAGGCGCACAAAAACAGTCGGATCACAATTACAACAAAAATTTAACAGATTATGTTAAAATAATTGGTCACTTATTGTCAAAATCCGCTTCGTCACCATAGACAACATCTTGCATTTACCTAATCAAAGTACATTGACAAAAATTGCATTCTCTTAAAATATCCATTCCCGTGTAAAATTTATAAATATAAATCCAATAATTTTACTAAACACCGTGGTTTTAGTCTGCAAGCGAACTATACCGACCGAGAGACTGCGGCTTGTTGGCGAAGTTAGTGCCAACTTTACGGGATAGAAGGTGTCGCGTGGTCAGCGCAACGAATCCCCACGGCCGTTAATTTCGGTTTCCTAGACTGGAGCCGCCATTCCCCTTAAATAGCTCCTCAATTATCCTCACGAATCTGAGTGAACACTGTTCCAGACCACCATTTCTCAGAAAATTTGTAGCACCGGCAATCGAACCCAGACCTCTGGATCTGTAGACAGAAACTCTGACCACTATACCACAGAAGCAGTCCATAATTTTACTACACTCCGAAAATTTCGAAAAGCTACAACGTTGTGTGCTGAAACAAAGCTAGGAAAACCTATCTAAAGAAATATTGTTCAGACGGAGTTTCATGAAAATAGTTCAGTATATGTCCATAATGTTTTATTATGGATAATAAGACAGACCGACATACGGAACTCAGTCATAAAAATCGCAAATGATTCCATAATTCCGAAAACTAAAAGGCAGAAAAATAAATCATAATAAAGTAAAAGTTCGTGTCATAAGACCAATCTCTTCTTAAACGAAAACCATAAGGATTTTCCGTATAACAATGTAAAATTCCAGAGAGACTTTATTTTCTCTTTATAAATTGCTAAACCCACTAAAATATATACTGGTAGTTGACAGCTTCATTGCGCCTCCACAGTATTGCGTGCGTTAAATAGTTACAAGCATGTAATCTAGAAAAACTCTGAGAAAGTTTCCTATGTATCATTATATCATCAGTTCTGCAACGCCATATAGTCCGTTGAAAATCATCTGACGTTTCGGAGAAAATACAGCCACAAAAAATTACTTTAAAAATGTTCCTCTCTCAACACAACAGCAATCAAAACTCACTCCCACTCAATAGTGAGTTTATTGGTCTTGCAGTATTACGTCACGCTACACGGCTCCGAAAGCCATCATCAGGCTGTATCATGTTGGTTTTTTCAACCTTGAAGATGGAGGCGACATACTCTCCAAAGACGTTTTTATATCTGGGAATTAGTTTCTGACGTCAGCAGAATTTGGATTGAGAAGCTTTTCATAACGTTTATTCCTTCTTTATTTATTCTTATTCTTTATTCCTTCTGCTTTTATCCTTTTAATTCTTTCTCTCCTTCTTTCATTCATTCATTTCTTTTTTTTTTTCTTCCTCTTTCCTTCTTCTCCGCTCCTCTCTCGTTTCGTTGGCTCATTTCCTTTCTCTCCAGGTTGGTTCTCTGTTCATTATTTCTCCCTGCGCCCACCGCTCCTCACAGAACTCATTTTCCTTGCCTCATGTTTCCCGGTTGGCTAAAATAACAAGTTGTTTTCCGTTATCGTAAGGTGATTGCGGATATTGCAAATGGCCCCTCACGACAGGAAACGTACGGGCGGCTTCAGTAAGGAAGTACAGTCGAAACAAATGACTTCCTGACCGTGTGCTATCTCTCATAGCGGAACCGAAAGTCCTCAAATGGAGTCTAAGAAGGAGCTATTGCCTTATTCATGTCAGATACTCAGTAAACGAACCTGATATTAAGTGTAAAGATAAAGGATATCACTTTTTCTGCGAATTTATGTTAGACTTTCTAACGAAGCAATGGTCATACTTACTGAATTTGTTCGTGAACTTTCTCTGCCGTTCTGGGCAAATGTCGGAATTTTATCTTAAAAGAAGTTAAGGTACTCCAATGTACATAACTTTGCAGTTGATACAGCGTCGCTAAGTAGCCTGTGAATAAATTAAACTTTGAGTTCTTTTCTACTTGTCAAGGGAACTGCATCTGACTACAGAAATGCGGACTTGAACACTTACTCTTTCTTAAATCTGAATGTTCCAATCTAAAAAGCGAGGATAAAAATCTTCATTTTATATCAGACATGAGCCTCCAATATAAATCTACAGTCTTCCATCCATAACATTTCTGTGCTCTAGTTCTAAAGTTCTATATTTTATCTCTGACTAAATTTTTCCGGATTGTGACGACCAAGTGTTCGGGCGGGGACGGAGGCCGTTCCAGACATTTGCCAGTTAAATGCAGTAAAAATGTTCTAGTAACATTGTTCAAGCGGTTAGTCGCTGGCCTCCCATCGCGGCGGCCCGGGTTCGATCCCGGTTCTGGTCAAGTTGGATTTGTGGTGGACGAAGTGGCATTGGGGCAGGTTTTTCCCCAGTATTTCGGTTTCCCCTGCCAATCTTCATTTCACCAATTGCTCCACAACCACCCTCACCTATCATCTGGGGCTGGTAAATTAGGCCAGAAGTGGCCGCAGTACAAGGGACTTAGTCCCACCCCACTAGCAATAAAAAGAACATTGTTCTATTAAATCAGTTGTACAAGCAGAGAATCCGAAATTCACAATAAGAATAACCAGGGATGAGCAGTTACTACTGTGAAAATATGATAAATATTGTTAGAAGGTCTTCCACTGGTTGATTTCACTTTATAAATATGACGAAACTCATAATACAGTCTCCCCCTCAGCTACTCTACCTGCTCATAATATTATGTTAGGGAGTTACGTTGCCGTATTCACTCATTCACTCATGGAGATGAGTCCTTCTTAAGAAGCTGCCAATTGTGCTGCCAATCATGATCTTCCCAGCATTTTATGAATCACGAAGATTTATTACTATGTTCATAACAGCCCTCCACTGGTCCCTATCCTGTGCCAGATCTATGCAATCAATACCACCCAATCCTATCTCTGTAAGATCCATTTTAATATTGTTCACCCTCCTACGTCTTGGTCCCCCCAGTAGTCTCTTTCCTTCTGGCTTTCCCACCAATGTCCTATATGCATTCCTCTTCTCCCCCATTCATGCTACATGCGCGGCCAATCTCATTCTCCTTGACTTGATCATTCTAATTATACTTAGAGAAGAGTACAAGTTATGAAGTTCTTCATTATGCAGTTTTCTCAAACCTCCTGTCGCTTCATCTCTCTTCGATCCAAATATTGTCCTCAGCCCCCAGTTCTCGAATACTCTCAGCCTGTGTTGTCCCTTAATGTCAGAGACCAAGGTATACACCCATACAGAACCACAGGCAAAATTATTGTTTTGTATACTCTAATTTTTATGTTTTTGGACAGCAGACGAGAAGAGAAAAAATTCTGAACTGAATGGTAGCAAGCATTACCAGAGTTCAAACTTCTCTTAAATTCCTCCTGAATCAGGTTTCGATATGGCAGTATTCACTAAGTACCCCCTTTATCAGAAGCCTACTTCTTCACTTTAACAAGTTCTTGTTATGGAATCGGAGGGAGTTCATTGGTATAATCAATGCGGCGACCTTACCGCAGACTGTTAATCGGGTTTGCTGTTTCGGCAAGGTTTCCTCTAAGTTCCACCTAGCTATCCTCCCATCCATGCCTGTTTTCCAATTAGTCTCTTCATGTAATATTTCCATCAGCAGCAACATACTGGATTACGGCTGCTGGCCTCTTCTGTTTAGAAGGATTAAAACCGTTCCTTCAGACTTTTTGTAGGACATCCCTGGCAAATTCAGACGTTCCTTCAACACTAATACTGCAACATCGGTATTCGCGGTTCAGGCATTCATTCCAGATGTCCTAACCATTTCTTTTGATTTATGTCATTAAAACTTTTTCTTTAACCTCTACGGATTTTCTTTTTCTTTTTTTTCTTTTTGCAGTTTGGAATTAAATTATGAAATTATTAATTTTATTGACAGATTTAGGATTCCTTGGACGGAAATCAGCCACTGGAAATGTCTCCACCGTCACAGGGCAACACAAACAGAGAATAAACTCAGACATGCAGTATATACTGTATATGCCCAAATAAAACCGGAATCTCCGATCCCAGATTTAGAGGGCACCCAAGAATGCTCGGACACAGTGATCGGCTTGTTAACGTGTTTTTTTTTTTCCTGTTATTCCCGGTTTTTCTACAATATCATCACATGTATTAGTGTCTTGTAGACGGGGTTTGGATTGGTGAATGAATTAATTGGATAATCAGAAGTCGTAAATAAAAGTACACATAAAATGAAGTAGTCTATATGTGCTTTAACTAGTCGTTGTTAGGTAACAAATCTCAACAGTGTCTATGCCTTTACAATGCCTTCATTATCAGTTTCTTGCCAACGGATTTCAACACAGGGACGATCACTTCGAATCACTACGAAATCTTCTTCTACCCAATTCTCCAATGCTAATTCTGTCTCTCAAATTTGCTGTGCGCCTAGAATCTTCTGGTCCGAACCTCTTTGTTATGAAAATCAAATTCACATTGCGACTGACGGTCAGTCAGTAAGTCTTGGTATTGAGCCCCATCTGGGGCTCATGAACAGATATTTATTACTGTTTGACATTTACGGCCTTGTTTTTGTGGGGCACCCTCCCTCACGGGAGGACGGGTCTGTCTTTTGTGTAAGCTACTGGTCTTTCACAGCGCAGTCTTTCTTGGGTCCAAAAATTCGATAATCCCAAAATGATGGTTGTTTGGAGATATATATGTTTTATAAAAACAACATCTAACACCTTTATGCAGGTGGAATATTTGTGTAAGGCTTTGCCAGCTTTATTATTGGTTTAATTTGCCTGAAATTAGGAACGAAAAACGTGTCATTATTAAAACTTTAACTAAGAAGTTCTTAACGAACAGAATGCTAGCCGTCGGATCTTGAGCCGGGAAGACATGTGCCTTGAGCCTTCCAATGCGGAGTGTAGAATATTCACAAAGAGTTAATCCCATAATGGTGGCCTGATTAGGATAATGGAAAATACGGTAAGATGCCACAGCGTGAAACGTTCGGTTTCGTAATGGTAATAAAGGCACTCGTAAAGCTGCCCCTGTAACAGACAGTGAAGGCCTATAGGGTTATGAGAGATCGAGGTTCTCATATCCTCTAGGCCATCGGCTCAGAGATGGCGGCAAATTTGTCAGCCTTACGGCCCCTCCGCCCTTTAACCCCAGGAAGATTCCTGGTACTCATTTCTGTTAGAGGCTGAGTCGAACCCAGGGCCATATTGCGGTTGGAAGGATTAGGTCAATTGAAAGAAATTTCAAAGACTCGTCAGGGCTCGAACTTGCTTGTAGCATACTGCCTCAACCAACAACGCTACCGCGTGCCTCGCTTTCGTAATGGTAAGTAAAAATAGTGTTACTTTCCTTACAAGCTTAATATCTAAGTAGTACATCGGTTCTGTGAGGACTGAAACCAAGTTCAACTTAACACCCAATCGAACATCACATGCCATTGTAGCTCGTTTCAGGAAAGTCCAGATACAAGAACATGTTAGTTTCAGTATATGTACCTATTGTGGCCTATAGACCTGTTGCTAATATGTGACTCTGTAAACATCAGCCGTTGTTATAGAGCGCACGCAGCTCTCGCGTGCGCGGAGACATCTCACAACAATAGAAGAGGTAATGTAGGCGGTGTTTTCTGTAGATCCGCTCCGAGGCTATATGTTTCGACTTATAGTGTTCTGTTGATTGAGTGAGTGCAGTGCAGTTAAGTGTTCAGCTGTGGAGAATTAAGCACAGGACAAAGAAGCTGAAGAATCTCCATTGTTAAGATTCTTTATCCGGAGATGTCCAGTGGAGACACTGCATAGAAATAACCATCGTTGAGAGCTGTTACCAAGACCAGTGAAAGTACACTGAGAAGACTTAGTGTTGAGTTATCTGTAGTGTGGAAATCAGCAATAGCTTAATAATTATGTACAGTTACGACATGTCAGTAGTCAATAAATTTATTCACCAATCCAAACCCCTTCTATGGTCACTAAAGCACGTAACACTATATATGTGTATATAAACACATGTATACAAGTATAAGCATTTGTACATGCATGCCCAGTAGACCGGTATCAAACATATGTGGAAAGTTTTTAAGACAGATTTATCATTGATCTTATTCAATATATGGTTACCATAACAATGAACTGTCCAACCTTAACACACTGAAAGAAAATGCATTATGTAGTAAGTCACATAAGAGAGAGAAGTCTTTTGTTTCAGCGTATTTTGTACTGTTCATTATGTGTATATTGATGTGCATATGTGAAGTGTAGTGTATTATATAGAGACAATGTTTACGATTACTGGTAAAATGACATTAAACACCGGCCTCGGCGCGTCATTCGATAACAGTAGGAGTGGAAAGAAACCCCCGATGTAGCAGGGGAAATTAATATTACGAAAATTTATACAAGGAATTACCAGGCTTCCTGTACAATTCACAGCTAGTGTTATATAACATATTTAATTCATCCAATATATTATTTTATTTAACGACGCTCTGCAACTTCACAGGTTCATACGAATAAAAACAGAATTGACAGTATATTTAATTACTGATTAACTGGGAGAACATGGAATAGAGCCGAATACGGTTGAACATTGTCTAGCCATGTGTCAAACTGCAGGAGAGCAGACTGTATCTCATTCCGAAAAGGATGGCCCCGCCTCACCGCTGCTTAACTTGTCAGTATAATCCTATTACCCTACATGGACTCTTTACTTAGTCCGGGTCGCGAAAAGGGGGAACGCTTTAGGCGCAGAAAAAAAGGTTTTCATTTAGGGCTAACATTTTGAGTGGAGTTTAAGCCCCTATTTCATGGAAATTTCCCATCCATGGAATTAATATTTGAATGAGAGATGGTAGAGAGCAGGATAATGACTGACAGGGGTGGAAAGGGGGAAGAAGAACTTGAGCAAAAGCAGAGAGAAAGAGAGAGAGTTATTGTTTATCTTTCTCTGTCAACCAGGTCTCGGCTAAAGGATTCCCATATTAAGGTTTTTATCCTCCTAGAGGAGGAGCCGGGGTAGCTCGGGCTGGACGACCGAGGGGTTGGAGTTCGAATCCCGGTAGGGTCAAGAATTTTCTCTTTACCAAATCGTCCAGATTGGCTGTGGGGTCCACCCAATCTCCTATTCAATGGGTATCGGGGGTAAAGCGGCCGGACGTGAAGCTGACTACTCACCTCCAACTAGTACCGAAGTCAAGGAAACGTGGATCTATACACCCACTCCCTCATACGCCTTCATGGTGTAGTGCCTAATTCGTTAAGTACAGGTACAAGTTTACCTTACCTTCCTGAAGGTTAATACGAAGGCTTAACCAGGTCTCAAACAATGTGAAGTGAAATCATAAGAAGGCCTGCAGCAAGCGCATGTTATTTGTAGTGGCAATATATAAATGTCTGTATAATCATATGTATTGCAGTCGGTGAAGTAATAAAAAGATTGTTTCCGGCCTGTCCAAACACCTCATTACGAAGGCGTGCAAACTGGGTGTACATAAAGCTGACACGTCAGCAGAAAACATAGTGGCCCTGCTTCCTTGCTTTACCGGATCATTCTTCGACCTTGAATACGAAAACACATTTCCTCGAAACGCCATTAATTTTATGTCGGAGTGAATAGCGTTAGATCCCAAACAATTACATTATTCAAGTTCCGAAATTAATCACTTATAACAAGGCAAAAATTAAAATTATCCCTCTGCTTAATTAATTAAGCACCAAGCAATAAATTTTTATTGGGAAATGGGAATATATCTACACCGTTCTTTGTCTCGCCACTAGATGGAAATGAGCGGTCAGATTCATGCCCCGTCCGCTTTAATCCTAGGAAATAACTACCGATACCCATAGGACAGGAGGCTGGATGAGCTAGAAATTCAGGCTAGACTGTGAAAAAAATGAAAAATCCATGCCCTACCAGGAATCGAACCCCGACCATCCAGCCAGTAGCCCGTTCCTGTACCCTATGAGTTAGCTCGGTTTGTTAAACAGAATTTATCAAATTCTTTCTAAGAGCGGCCGAAGAACTGTGTGCTGATGCACAGACGAACACGACGAAGACAAATTTGCTATAAAATTTTTCTTCAAACGCCGCTAAGCGTTCAGTTATATTTTCGGTTTGCGGGTCATCATAAAGAACATTGCCAATTGCAGAGGCGTAGAGGCAAAAGAGAGGTAAGGAGAGAGTGGTCAGTTGCAGAGGGTGTGCAAGTAAGCGGTAGTTAATAATTTGGTTCAGAATAAGGTGATTTGCTGGGATAAACTAAGGAAAACCGACTGAATATTCGTGGAAATAGTAATTTTCTTCGCTAGCATTCTAATCTGTACCTGACGAATACGAGACAGAGTAACATTAATATTCAAAAGGTCAGCAAGCAACGACTATGTAATCAGACGTCCCTGGAAATAGAAACTAACAAAACCAAAGGACGGGAAGAACTAAAATACACAGACTTACTGACCTGTAAGAGTAAAGTGTTTCAGGCTGATAATTTGGATCATAAATGTACAAATACTATGTATACCAGACTTGTTATAAGTATCTGTCTGAAAGTGCACCTGTCTTAAATAGGAAAATATTCAGTCTCTTGTATTCTGCGCGAAGCAAATTTTACTGTCTTCTTCATCTTCCTCTTCTATGGCAGCTAAAGTCCATGATGAACTTTGACCTTGTTTACAATTACTCACCATTGGTCCCGAGCCTGCGACTTTCGTCTCCAATTTCTAAAACCCATTCTCTTCATTTCTTCTTCAACTAAATCCAGCCACCTGATAGCAAGTCTGGCTACACGTCAAGTAGCCTCTGGTTTATCTAGAGTTATCTTCTGCAAGAATTTCGCTCCTACATCAAACCGCCTGGTTTGATCACTTTTACTGTTTAAGGTTCATATGTAATTTATAAAGCTCACGGTTATACTTTGATCTCCAGATACAGTTTTCAAATAATTTGGTGGTAAATATTTCCTAATGTGCTTCTTTCAAAGATTCGGAACATATTTTCATATTCGCTTGTTGAGAGGTCAGATTTAACTTCTATGAATAAGTACAGGCCTTACAATCGTCTTACACTGAGTACATCTTACCTGTCTCCATAAATATTGCGAAGTTAATTACTTCCTTATGACATAACCAGTTTGATTTGTCGTTAAAACTTTCTCTTTATTTCAACAGTGATGGAGATCTCTTCTGTTACAGTATATCCAAGGTATTTTAATTCTCTCACCCTTTCACAGTCTTGGTCATCTACTTTAAGCATTCCTGAATTAGTAGTCCTTTTTGTTACTTCCACGTACTTAGACTTTGCAAATCAATTTTAAGTCCCATTTCCTTCGCTGCTTTATTTTGGTTTATAATTACTTCTTTCGGCACACCTGTGACTCCCCCCCCACCCTCATAAAACAATGTCGTCTGCATAAGCAAGGAGGTTTTGTTTTATTTAATAAACAATTCCATGCAAAACAGTACCAACCTATTTGTTCTCCAAAGCGTGAAGGGAGATTGACAAAAGAGAAAGAAGCCAGATTGAAATTTTCTGAAGTGCACTCAAAATTTTGAAGACGGGGGGCAGTTGTCTTCTCATACTTATAATAGAGTCTGTTTCACGATGGGACTGTCCCTGGAGCGAGATCTGTTTGTTCTTAGTGTCGATTTCCTTAACAAAGCCATTTGCCTTCCGTTTAATTCGTAGCTCTGAAACGAGGCAGATATTCCAAATTTCTTCATAAATACGGCATCTGTCAGAACTAAACTGTATTTAACTACCACACTTTAAATTTTTGTTGTTTCTGCAGACACCATTTCGACTACAAACCTCAAGTTACACAATGCTGATTTGAAATGTTAGGATTATTATGAACAGCAGATTAGTAAACACGGCCTCAAACTTTAGGAATGAAGACTGAGTCGAGCAAGAACCAGCAACAGTAAGTTCATCTGAAATGTCAGTGAACTTCAAGTAACTTAAACAGCGACATATGCCGCTGTACAAACTTAAAATTTCACAACTGATTATCTGTTTACATGACACCATATAGAAGCATCACTCTTGTTTTATAATACATAGTTTACGGCAGCAAAATCCATTTAACATAGATCTTATTGGGAAACGAGACACCTTCATTTAGTCGAAAGATTCCTCCACTTTTATGGAAACCGAAGTTTTATTTTCATGTCACAAGAAGCAGCTGATAGTCCTACTCTGATTCAGACAAATCCAGCCCATAGCTTCACACCATTGCTCTGTAAGTTACAGTTTAACCTCAGTTTCCCACACAAGGCCAGGTCACCCAAATGGCCCCTTTCCTTCAAATATTTTTATGAAATTCTCTATATCTTTGTAATTTCTTTTATATGTACTGTATATCCCTCTCATCTCATTGTCCTTGATTTTATTTTTGTAGCAACGTCTGGTGCAGAGTACAAATTATGACGTTCCTCATTATGTAATGTTCTCCGATCTTAATAGCTGACAATTATGGTAATTGTAAATATTCTGACGTGTATACCCATTGCTACGCAACAGGTCGCTAAACACATCTCTGGAACACACGTGCACGCAGCAATATAAGAGCATCCATTGCTAGGTAAAGGACGAATAAACACGCATCCATAACAATAGAAGACGGTGTTTTCCGTGAGGTACGTTCCGAGGTTTTATAAAAGGACCCAGTCAGAAGAAGCGACGGAGAGGAGAAGAGTACTCGAGAAGAGAAGTACTTGAGAAGTGAAGTACTTGAGAAGGGAAGTACTCGAGAAGTGAAGTACTTGAGAAGGGAAGTACTCGAGAAGTGAAGTACTTGAGAAGAGAAGTACTTGAGAAGTGAAGTACTTGAGAAGTGAAGTACTTGAGAAGGGAAGTACTCGAGAAGTGAAGTACTTGAGAAGGGAAGTACTTGAGAAGTGAAGTACTTGAGAAGAGAAGTACTTGAGAAGTGAAGTACTTGAGAAGTGAAGTACTTGAGAAGGGAAGTACTCGAGAAGTGAAGTACTTGAGAAGGGAAGTACTTGAGAAGTGAAGTACTTGAGAAGTGAAGTACTTGAGAAGGGAAGTACTCGAGAAGTGAAGTACTTGAGAAGGGAAGTACTTGAGAAGTGAAGTACTTGAGAAGAGAAGTACTTGAGAAGTGAAGTACTTGAGAAGTGAAGTACTTGAGAAGGGAAGTACTCGAGAAGTGAAGTACTTGAGAAGGGAAGTACTTGAGAAGTGAAGTACTTGAGAAGGGAAATACTTGAGAAGTGAAGTACTTGAGAAGAGAAGTACTTGAGATGTGAAGTACTCGAGAAGGGAAGTACTCGAGAAGTGAAGTACTTGAGAAGGGAAGTACTTGAGAAGGGAAGTACTCGAGAAGTGAACTATTTGAGACGGGAAGTACCCGAGAAGTGAAGTACTTGAGAAGAGAAGTACTTGAGAAGTGAAGTACTTGAGAAGAGAAGTACTTGAGAAGTGAAGTACTTGAGAAGTGAAGTACTTGACAAGGGAAGTACTCGAGAAGTGAAGTACTTGAGAAGGGAAGTACTTGAGAAGTGAAGTACTCGAGAAGTGAAGTACTTGAGAAGTGAAGTACTTCAGAAGAGAAGTACTTGAGAAGTGAAGTACTTGAGAAGGAACAGAATTGGTTCGAGTGTTGGAGATGGTAGTCGGAAGTAACTGAGAAGAAATGTCAGGAAAGGAATGAGACCGCCAAGAAGATTCCATTTGTGATTTGAAGTGAGAATGAGACTGTTATAAATCCGTTGTCAGAATATGACAAGTGAAGACTGAGAATCCTAGTGCGTGTGCAACGGTTAACTGAAAATCTGTAGAATAGCGGTAACCCTGTAATTGCCTATAGTCACGAGTTGTGAGTGCATAAGGTGCAATAAATCCAATCATTCAATCCAGAAACCCCGCTATAAGTCACCCCAACTCGTAACAAAATATATTCATTGTAGCAAAATGCCTACAGTGATGATGGTTCGTGTACAGCCGAAAGACCTATGCATAGAGCTTACAGAAAAAATGAGTGCAGTATTAAAACACTAATGAGAAAATTGTTGGTTGTTTAGAAGAAGTGCTTACCACCAGCCCTCAATTTTCGTTATTCACACTGAAACTTTGCTACCACCAGCTAAAACATATGTACTGGACGATGTAGACCGAGCTGCAAGGTAAACGTAAAGTTGCCTCTAGGCTGTGTAAAGCTGCAAGCAGTTTGGGTCGGGGGGCAGGCATGTTCATGTCTCGGCCGCATCTAATCCGGGCACAAACCCCTCGGGAAATGTTGGGGACGAAGCTCTCTGGATCCTAAAGGGGTTTTGCTGTGTGCTTAAGGAAAAACTGCAAGCACCGGACAAGAATTCAAACGCTTTAGTGCACAGGTGAAGATGTGAGTCTACTGACATGTAATGAGCCATGAACAGCGCCATTTGTTCTGTGGGCTACGTTGTGTTGTGACAGTGTATATCCAAAGTAACAGATGTGCAAAAGAAGAAGTCACGAGTATCTACTTGTCATTATTAACAAAACTGAAAATTAGGCAAAGTTCACAGAGTATCTTTTGGTTTAAGAATAGAATCTGATTTTGTAACAGCCAACAGACTTTAGTCAAAAGAGCACTAGAAAGTGGTGAAGACAATCTATTTGATTTTAAAAGAACCTCATGTCCCAAGGGGACCACTGAGCCAAATTGATCGGACATTTCCCGCCCAACAGTAGTCTCTAACCCCTCTGATAGGTGGGTGAAGCATCGAGAGATACCGCTGAGAGAGTAGAGACCGAACTCGCTGGCTGAGTCGGGACTGATGGTACGCACCAGTATCGGTAGGGTATAGAGACTGGTAGAATATCACAGAGGGGACGTACAATAGACCACTGGTCGGGGTGCATGGGGAAACCCACCCCTCCAATAATAATAATAATAATAATAATAAATAGAAATATTCAAAAATGAATATTGGGAAATTATAGATCTAAGCGAAACGAACTGAATTGGGAGTGTAATCAGTTGCTCTCATATACTAAAAAAGAAACACTTCGGCATTTATCCAGACGCTACAAACTTTTCGTGGCTTAAATGCGAACGGTTACTGTGGGCTAGGACATGTAGCCCGCTTGATGAAATTAAGCACTAGATGTTGTTTCTTAAAGTGGACATTTGGAACACCGGAAAAGTTGGTCCATAGATTATTTATCAATTCCACAACAGTTCAGCATCGAATGATGTAAGAGAATCTTATTATATACATTACCCACCGCGGCGGCCCGGGTTCGATCCCGGATCTGGTCAAGTGGGATTTGTGGCAGACAAAGTGACTCTGGGGCGGGTTTTCTCCGAGTGCTTCGGTTTCCCCCTCCAATCTTCATTCCACAAAATTTTCCATTATCATAATCACCCGGGGCAGGCTACAATAGGCCAATCAGTGGCCTCCGTGCCGAGTGGACCCAGTTCGACTCCAACCCGCACTAAGCGGATTAAAAAGAAATGTATATACGTTAAGTTGAAAACCAAGGCGGGAAGGGAGACAGTGCCATGTCCTGTTTCAAGATAATGACTCTGCCTTCTCCTGAACTGATTGAGTTCACGAAGATATCATCAAGATAGCCAGTGTTCCTGACAAGTATCGAACCATATGTCACGTCATTACAAGTCAACTAGGTAACGAGGGCCAAATTAGTTACATTCACACACACAGAATTTGTTATTTTAGGTTATTGTGACGAATATGACCATTTCTAGGCAACGATTCGGTAACCACGTTCGCGTGGCAAAGAATAAACACATAAAAACGGAATAAGAGAGGAACTGTAAGACATGGTGACTTATTTTCGATTGACGGTGTCGAATACCTTCATCGTAGCCCCGCGAGTCGTAGGAGACGACGAATAAGACAAGTCTCGAATCTGAGAGAGTAAAATATGTAAGCCCCAGATGTGTGCTTTATTCCAAGACAGGCTGGCCGACTCACCGTCAGCCGCAATATAAGGTTCGACTCAGACTCGAGTGAGTGAGTCGTGACCCGTCCTTCAGCTTTCGTCATTCGTAAGAAAGTTCAGTGTTCAGCTGTTGAGAGTTAACCAGCGGACAACGGAAGCTGAAGAAGTGACCGATTCATAAATCAGAACCAAGTCAGTCACAGTGGAAGAAAGGACACTCGTAATCCAGTAAGGAATGGAACGAGTCTTAGACAGTCACTGATTATGAGCTGTTCTAATTGATTGTAATTATAATAGAAGTGCCAGTAAATCCAAACATTCAATCCAGAACCCTTTATTATTAGTCACGCCAACTTCAGATATGTGACAGTATATTTTAATATCAGCCGCAGATATCCGAAGTGATTTCCTTCTCTGGCATTGCCCCAGGCGAAAATGCATACGCCTTTCCTGTAACCTCAGTTCTTTCTATATGCCACTTCTATAGTAGCTTTCCTCATTTAATAGTTATAAAGTTTTACGTGAGCAGTACATATACAGAAGCGCTTCGTTCTGTTAGTCTGGAGTTACTCTCTTACTTGAAGAACACTAATATCCTAGTGTGTGACGCCATATAATCTGAAAGAAGCTTATTCAATTTTCAGAGGAAACTCCTGCCTCTATCTTCAGGGTTGAGGAGTGCTGTGAGAACCTCAAATCTCTCATGCTTGTTCATGATACATATCATCATGCTTCCAAGAATTTTGTTATAAAGCACCTTCAACGAACTTTCGTCCATCAAACTGAGAAGTTTCGAAATTCCTACCAAGGAAGTGACTAAATGTCGGTAGCAGACCAATTTGCGTTACGGAGTCAAAATATTGTTGTTAAATATCACAAGAAATAATAAATATTAAAATTATTATTTTACGTGAAGTTACACCAAGTTCTTTCGATTATTGCAACAGGTTTGGTGGTCCAGTAAAGCACGTATAGTTTCAAATACTGTAACAAACCAGTTTATATATTTGCATCTGTAATATGGACGGCGGCATGTACTGTCTTCGCTCGCTTGGAATCCGGGATGGTGGGTTCGTATACCACTAAGGGCATAGATGTTTAGTTTGTGTGTGTGCATTTTTCTGTGTTTGTGTACAGGTAGAGGCCTTGCGACGAGCTGATCACCCGCCCAAGGAGTCCTACAGAATGTGTAAGATCTAGAGAAACCGAAGTGAACGGAGAAGTTCATGGAGGTAGGCCTAGGCCCACTGGGGCTGTAGTGCCAAGGAAAAAGAAATATGGACGGCGCTGGGTGATAATTTTCTCATTTAATCATAAACAACGATAAAAGAACTGGACATAGAACTGAAAATCTTTAAAATTTGTTAGTTGTTTGTTTTAGGTATGTGAAGAGCAGCTGGAAGTTGTTTGCGTGATGATCTTGGTGTGTAATTACGTTTTGATTTTATCGGTAAATAAATGAATTCCTCTTTGAAAAAGGAATTTAGTCGTTAAGATGGCAATTTAAGTAGTAATACCATTGGAATATGACAAGAAACTTCGGCTCTTTTAATGGTTTTCTGACTAAACTAAACTAAAGTTTCTTTAATGGATTTTAACTAGTCATAAAACTTAAATCTGCTTTAGGGTGTTCTCTGGAAAATAGTCTATATCATTCAGCGTTAAGCTCGTGTTGAAAACTGAATCATGAAGTTCACATATGCCGTTAGAGTTAAACTTTGAACTACAATCTATTATGTATGTAGAGTAGTAACTAATTACTGAATCTCTAGTACGATTCTAGGAAATCATTCTACCTAAATCGATGAATGTGTGGCAGTCTGGTTACATATGTGGACGGCTATGAAGCGTGATATTACATCGATGTACGACTTATATTCTATTTGTCTCTCTTAATTCTTAAAGCTCGCTTGTTAATTTATATTCCTCGAACAAGTCCGTTACTTAGAAATGGGCTGCATAACCCCGTTCTTGAATTGTTCCGTGTGTACATCTTGCGGACTCTACCTAGCAACGGCCAATGTTTACAGAGTCACCGTTTAGCAGCGGGTCTATACTCCACAACACTAAGCAACATACTCATGATATTATATATTTGTATGTTTGTGCACCATAAATGTATATTTTTACTTCTTATTTCTCTAATTTTACTGACTCTGTAATTGACACGTCAAAATAAACATTATTATTATAATTATTTTTTCATCATCATCATCATAATCAGGTATTTTTGGGTGATTATAGACGGAATTTGGATTGGTGAATTGGATTTGTTGCCCACTTGTACACACCACTCGAATCTACAAATAATTACAGCGTTATCGCTAATCTCCATACTTTACAAAACACTACAGCACCGGCTAAAACTTTTCTCAGATTGCTGTGTTTTAACAGCCGTTCCCTATCAACGGCTTCTCACGTTGGAGATTCCTCAACTTCCCGCAATCACGTCGTTACTGTCCGGCGAATATCACGCAACTGCCGACTCAACCATAGAGCCATCGCTTCTCATCATCCCTTGCAGAGCTCGACTGAACTGCCAGACCTCAAGTAACTGGGTCCCAGGCTGGCGACCATTTCACCCACCTGTTCCCTTCATAGGCTGACTTTCAACTGATAACTGAACTGGATTGCCAAAATTGCTCTCTTCTTAATTCATCGGCAGGGACCGCAAAGGAAATACCCCCGTTTCCATTGTTACTGTATTGTTGAGTGCGTCTCCATTCTGTGGGAACGTGTTTACCGAGTCGTTGCTAAAAAATAACCGTTTGTTTATTCGTATATTGCTGTATTCGTTGTTTTTTCCGAGGTCGTTGCCTAGCAACTGTTCTATAGACCACATTATTTTTACTTATTACTTAACAGATTTATTCATGTGCTAATGTTCCTCATTTGTATACCGGCTGGTGTCCGGTTCTAATCTCGGCGCGGAAACCAACTATCCTGACTGAGGACTTTCGTTTTCCTTACGATATCTCTTTGCTGCCTCTGTGGTCTAGTGGTCAGAGTTCCTGGCTACAGATCCAGAGGTCCGGGTTCGATTCCCAGGGCTACCAGATTTTAATAGAAATAGTGGGTCTAAAACGGGGTCAACTGAGCTTCGTGAGGATAATTGAGAAGCTACTTGAATGGGAAAGTAGCGGCTCCAGTCTAGAAAACCAAAATTAACGACCGTGGGGATCCGGTGCGCTGACCACCCGACACCCTCTATCCGCAAAAGCTGGCACTAACTTATGACAAAAGTTAAATGTGAAATTGTTTCTGTGCCTAACAATACGCCATGGGATTTTATAGGAGAGTTTTAGATGATGGTTCACGCATTGTGTATCTCAATTCTAGAATGAAGTAGTTCGTAAACAAACGTTCCAGCAATTTTATCCATGAAAAGTATTTGCTGATACCCGTTGAATATAAGGGCTCAGCGCAGTTCAGTTCCATGTTGATGCGTTCTTAGCTGCTGAAGGACCTCAATTGCTTAATCAACACAATTCTCTGTATTTGATTTGTTTCATTCTGGTCCGTCACACTAACAATATTACAAATTATTAATACATCAAGGACAGTCGCTGTAGTTGTAAGAAATTTGGATTTTGTATAAAGTGTATATTACAAATATTGTATATTTTTGTATTTTAAAAATCAATACACCCAATGTAATAGTAGTTTCTAAATGTATTGGTGTTCCCTCTGATGATGGTCTATAGAGACCGAAACATGTTAGGGTGCTAAGAAGTGAAGTAGTAAAAGCTTCAACAGTCACACGGGACGGAATTGTTTAATCAGTTGTACCAATTCTCTGTATTCTATGTCTATTCTCCTTATTCCGTACCTAATATTTCTGAACCGCCTTTATTTTATACCCACGGTGCAGAATTCGAAGTTATCCGAACATTCTAACCCCAGCCTATTTCTGTCAAAGAATTACATTTACATCTTCAGTATTCTCCATGTTATATTGTGAACGCTGGAAGAAAAGAAAATATCTCGATGCATACTGACAGCAAAAGACGATAGATCGTAGTTCAAGATGTAAAATGCAATAATAATTTTGTTATTGTGTATACATTTATTAGCTCATTTTTATTGCAGAATTCAGTTGTAAAACGGAACGTGTTTAACGACAAACTCGGACAAACTCATTTTCCAACTAATTGATTCAGTTGTTTTTCCATGCATTATATAAGCCACCAAAATCAATTTAGCCATTAATTTCCATCGAAATCTATATACCGGGTGTTTCAAACTCAGAAGAAATGCCGCACTAATAATTTTAACAACATGCAAAGAGCTTTATAAACATTCAGTAGTTAGATATTAACATACTGTCTAGCTAGTACACTAATAATGTAGAGACCTGGTTGCCGTGCTACACCAAACATTTTCTCAAAGGGTTCAGTTACTGGGGTTGAAAAGAAAATTAAAGTCAAAATTATCCAGATATTTCAACTTCACAAGAAGAAATCCCCCTATATACCGACATAAAAAATTACGACAAATTATATTGTACCACATCAGATTGTAAAATTTTACTTAAGTATAAGATATATAGTAGACTGCATATTTCCCAAAGAACTGCAGACAAGACCAAAATTTGTTTGACAGTTACTCCCACCGAATCGAATTACAATAAAGATTTGCAAATTAGTCAAACTGACAACAACCTATCTCTGTCTCCAAATCCATTGCTTACCCGAACAGGCAGCATCAAACATGACATAGACCTTAGCTTTAAGATCCCCACAGGAAACAATATATCATAAGAGAAGTGTATTTCCTGTAATATAATGACCCAGGTTTCTGCCATGTAAATATTATCTCAGAGTTATCGTGGAAAGAATGAATAATTCCGAGTTTAACTTCACACAAGATGGCGACTTTCCCGGCGGGATTCGAACTGATTACAAGCGGAAACGCAAGAGATGTAAAGATAATATATTTTGATAGAACAGTAATTATATAGGATCAAGATATGGATAGCTAATTTGTTTATTAAGGAGCGTGTACCACCTTATATTGGAGTCGGGATAGCGTAGTCGGTGTAGCGACTGGCTACGAGATGGACGATCAAGGGGTCGGAGTTCAAGTCCTAGTAGTTTCAAGAGTTTTCTCCACGTCATCCAGACCGACTCTGAGGTCCACTTAATCTCCCATTCAGTAGGTAGTGAGGGCTCTTTCCCGGTGTTTGAAGCTGACCACTCACCTCCAACTAGTGCCAAGGTCAAGAAAACGTGGATCTCTATCCCCTCTGCCCCATACGCCTTCCTGGCATAGTACTTAATTAGTTAAGCACATGGACAACCTTACCTTACATAAAACATGGGCACGACAAACACATTTGTGTGTAACAGTTCTTCCCGTAATAAAACACATTTCAAATGAAAATCCCCCAGCCCAATTTAAGGCAAAATGGACCAATGTTTATTCCTGTTCAGATCTAATCAAATTACATATCAGTCTCGCTCTCGTGTATCCAATAATTAAAGCGAATTTAGTTTCATTATCTACAGAAACAATCTAAGCAGATTGATTGACACGTTATAATAAATCATCCTATCATATAGGCCTCAGTATGCACGAAAGGAAAAATATCTCATATTCAGTGGGCTTTGAAATGGAATATAAGTACATAGTAACTCCATTTATAGCAAGTTCCAGTTAAATATGGGAACGTGCAGAAATAACAGCAATTAACCTATGAATTTCTGAGTTTATGAGATTTGTTCACCGTCTAGAATTCTGCAAGATCACTATGAGTATGTGTCAGGAACTGAATCTCTTTCTGTCCTCAGCTAAAGCGGTGTGAATCAACCTAATCAGGTGAGCTCTGGAATGAGTTAATAGTTGTCATTCTTCCACCCCGGTTAGTCAGTTATGTCTCTTTTAGAATTAACACCAATTAATTCATTATAATATAAAGAACCGGGACAGTGCAGTCGGTATAAAGACTGGCTACGAGCTGGACGACAAAGAGTCGTATTTCGAGTTCCGGTAGGGTCAAGAATTTTCTTTTCTCCACGTCGTTCAGATCGGCTCTGGGGCCCACCAAGCCATCTACACAAAGAGGACGAGGGGCTCTTTCCCCGGGGGTAAAGTGGCCAAGACATCAAGCTGTCTAGTCACCTCAAAATAGTGCCAAGATCAAGAAACCGTGGATCTATACATCCACTCACCCATACGCTTTCTTGGCGTAGTGCTTACTTAGTTAAGCAAAGGAACACATTTTCCTTTTATTTAATTATAATGTCTTTGAACAAAGTCATTTCTTAGAGGCTACTACTCCACCATCTCATCTGACATCAGCCTATAATAATAGTTCTTATGATGAGACATGAATATGCACTTAGTTTTACCTGTTTTTAACTTGTATACAAATATCCCTACATATGGCTAATGGAGATTATTAGGCATATTCATAATTAGATACATTAACTTAACGAGAAACAATACGGGACCTTTCTCATTGTTCAGATTTAAGATTTCTCCATAGAACCGAAAATAATCTGCTACAACAGAATAAAGTACAGAGAAAATTAAATATAGTATTTTATTATTTAATATAAGCTAAGGAATTGTTGCTATTTATATACATAAACAAACAAAAGTACAGAAGTAAACGAGAAGTTTTATATACTTTTTGGCTTTATCAATTCATGGATTTGAAGTCAGTTTTGACAGAAAACTTGTATCACAGTAATTTCAATCCCCATTTGTTTAATGTAGCCATACCATCTTAGCGAACAGCTTTTTGGTTACTTAATACTGATTAAGTAACAACTCTTCTTACGAAGTCTAGTTCGAGTCCATAATGCAGCTGAAGTAATTAAGATAGACGAGAAGAGATAGAGACGTCGCGTTGATACTAAAGATGAAGGAGGCTTGCCGAAGATAACATTGAACTACGTATAAACCTTCAGAGTATACATGGAGACAGACGTAACATCAAAAAGGGGACTGTGGAGCCAGTATATATTTGTCCGTTAAGAGAAATACCTGTTTCGAAGTTGTATTGTAATACAACATATTCTAACCTCTAATTGTCTCGTGCTCTTGAATACGATGAGCCATTTTATAACTTAAATTTGTTTTTTTACAATCAAAGAATCAACTTAGGAGTTAATAGGAATGTCATTTGATAAGAAGCATGTTAATTATTACGTTTCCTACTAAACCGTGAGGTCGCGGTTTTGGTTCTCAACCCGAGGGCCCACTGTGTGGACATAAGCTTTCTGTGATTATTACCAAATACTGAGAAAGTTGTAGGAGAGAATCTTCAATAATTAGTAGCAGCTTCCTTCCACATCCTTTGCACTTTACCTTCACAGTTCTGTTCATATTGGACACTTCACGAGCACAGCCTGTACTGTTCAGGGACACCTGTTCAGGGACACATGTGGCACAGCCTGTGCTGTTCAGGGACACGCGTGCCAGCATATGCTGTTCAGGGACACATGTGTCACAGCCTGTGCTGTTCAGGGACACGCGTGTCAGCATGTGCTGTTCAGGGACACATGTGTCACAGCCTGTGCTGTTCAGGGACACGCGTGTCAGCATGTGCTGTTCAGGGACATATGTGTCACAGCCTGTGCTGTTCAGGGACACCCTCCCCATATTGACGCCATGTGTCTGCATTTATTTGTCATTTAAATATGTAGATAAAATATATGTTCTGAGGTCTTCTACAATTGAAGGTCAATATTCGTTGTTTTATCATCGCCAGAAGTTACAAGTTGATTAGAAATGGGTAAATGAAAGTAAAATTCCCTTTGAGAGAGATATCTCACCTTCTAGTTTAGTCAATTGTTGTGGGGGACAAATCATGTTGTTTAGTGTCAGGCAGAGCCTTGAAGTAATATATCGAATGTCCTATATATTTAATAAGTTCCTTCTATTTACAGAGTATTCACTTGTTTTACAGAATTTAGTTCTTCGGTGTTGATAGGAATTTATAATATTTTACAGCGTACTGGTATACAAACCTTCATAAAATGACATGGTTTTCTTGGATTTCTGCTTGTGCTTAGAGGCCTATAACTTGTGGGTTATCTCTCTCACCCTTGGTGGATCATCTTACATTTAAGTGTGTGAGAGATGTCCCTAAAACACGTGTTCACGTTTTGTCCAGTCAAATTAATACAGCTAACAGTATAATATTTTAATATATTAATGTGATATTACATTAAATATATTCACATTTTATATTTTTGTTAGTTTGTATCTTCCTTTATGGTAGTATCTGTAACTTGTTTTCGAAAGTAAGGCGTCTGTCCCAGGTTTACTCTGCATATAGGCTACTGTGAGACGAAGGTGAATTAAAATGTATTTCGGAAAGTGTTTACTAAAGAAACAAACATCCCTCATCACAAGCGCAGAGCCGTTTGTGGGTGACCGTGTGGACCAATTTCACAGCTCAGACCATCCTACAATATTATACTTCACACCCTCTCACCCCGTAATTCCCTCATTCGATCCAGTCTCAACCCTAGGCACACCAGCAGTACACATGCCTCCGTTATCAATAACTTAACCTGCAATGACGTTTATTAGGCTTATTTCCCATAAGCTTTGGTGACGTGTGAGACATTACTTTACGTGGATTTTTCCATACAGCCAAATGACTGACTTGTGGTTCCTAAGACGTGCCACAAATATTCGTGGAGAAGGATCTTTTCTCATTCTTAGCCCACATGTTTTATTTTGAAAAGAAAGGTAAGGCTTATGAGATCACTTTCCTGTGTGCTTGTCTGTGTGTCCGTCTAACATTGCTAGGAAACAGTTCGGTAAATATTTTCCAGCGGCAACAAATACACATGCAACATTGGAAGGACTATAAGATGCGGCGTTTTCCATGTTGTCCGTGTGGTATCAAATACTCAACATGTAGTTAATGGAAAGCACGAAATCAGGTCTTACTTAATTTCTTATATTTTGAAGACGTTGCAATTGGATCTATTTGGCAATACAATGGTGCTTCGTTAATCATCTTTTGTATACGTTATAAGTAAAGTAAGATGACAACACATATGGGCACTGGTATTCACATTAAGGAATATATTAAAGGTAAAATAAGCACATTCTGAAGGGATCTGACGATGTTGCATAACACTCTGAATTTTTGAATTAGTGGGCGTTTGGAATTTATCCATCGAAGGTATTTATGAAGTACGCCTTTGACATGGCTTCATATGGCAGCATGTATATACCAAGATTCATGAAGACTGGTATAGTTGTTTAGGCAATATTGAGGTTTTGCTCAGAAATATTGTGGACTGTGCTTGAATAGCGCAGTCGGTATAGCGACTGGCTACGGACTGGACGACCGAGGGGTCGGAGTTCGAGTCCCTCTAGAGTCAGGAATTTTCTCTTCTTCACGTTGTCCATACCGGATCTGGGGTCCTCTCAACCTCCTATTCAATGAGTACCAGGGGCTTTTCCCCGGGGGTAAAGCGCCCGGGTCATGAAACAGCTAGTGCCGAGTTCAAGAAAATATGGATCTGTACATCCAATCCCCCATACACCTTCATGGCGTAGTGTTTAATTATTTAAGCACAGCGACAATTTTACCTTACCTTTACCAATGTTATTATTATTGATGGGATGGACTTTACACCGTTGAGTTGGGATTAGATGTCCTTATATTCCTACCAAGATTCATAACGATTGATTTATCAATTTTATGGTTATTATTATTATTATTATTATTATTAGTAGTAGTAGTAGTAGTAGAAGAGGGGGTTGATTTCCCCACACTTAGACCAGTTATTAGTCCATTGTGCGTCCCCCTTTAATTTCTACTGTCGCAATATCCTACCGATACTGGTGCGTGCTATCAGCCCCCGTCAGCCAACGAGGTCGGCCGTTGGTACCTGATATTTCCCCCATCTACCAGAGGCATTGGGAACTACTTGGGCGGGAAAATGTTGCAATTTTGCTCAGAGGTCTCCTAGAGACATGAAGTTCTTTTACGTGCCGTAAATCTACGACACGGGACACACGGCTTAAAGTCCCTCCCGGAGGACTTATTCCCTGAATTTTTCCGCCTTTAAAATTTTCACGACATCCGCCGGGTTTGAACCCGCGTACCTTGAGTCATGCGGTGGGAACGTTACCCCTAGACTACGGGGTATTTTATGGCGAATAAGGGGGATATGCATAGAGACACACACAACGCATGATATTCTCATAAGGCTATTTTAATCTTTTTTCAAAATATAGAAAGTAGGCTAAAATGTACTGTACAAATAGTAAGATGCTAGCCACATTGTTTTGCTGCTGACTTCATTATATCCTGCGTGTACATGAATTAAGTATTAAGTATGACTCCACAGTTATATACATATACAGTTTACTATAACATGGTGGAGTAGCTTTAGAATCAAAACACAGCTGCAAGCACAAGTTCCCATTCCATTTCCCTGCCTTCACGTTCTGCCATATGCTCGTGTACGATACACATGTGATGCTAAATTTGTATACAAATTTACATTAGGTTAGAAAATCGATACGCTTCCATTATCACCACGTTCTAATACGACACTTCCCACAGACGGGACAGCCACATTAATTGTAAGTACATCAGGTCTGCCTTGTTTTCAATTACTACAGTTTCACATGATGTGAAATATTTACCAACTAAAATGTTAACGAAATAACGCCTCGGACCTGGGCGGATTCTTTGGATAAGCGACACAAGCGAAAGAAAATGGATATGAGATTTGGAACTTGGAATGTAAGAAGCATGTATAGGGCATTTTCACTCAAAATCTCAAAATATAGGCCATATTTAGTGGGAGTACAGGAGGTCAGATGGGACAGGGCCGGCACCGGCCCAGCAGATGAATACAAATTTTTCTGTGGAAGGGGACTGAGAATCATGAATTAGGTACAGTTTTTTAGTATATAAGAGAGCCGTATCAGCAGTTAAGATGGTAGAGTTCGTTAGTGATATGATATCATATCATATCGTTGGTGTGACATCGTTCTGAATGTCTATGCCCCAACAGAAGATAAAGTTGATGGTATGAAAGACAGGTTCTACGAAGAACTAGAACATGTATTCGATAAACTCCCTAAATACCATATGAATCTTTTTAGGAGATTTCAATGACGAAGTAAGTAAGGAAGATATTTTCAAACCAAAAATTTAGAATGAGAATTTGCATGAAATTACTTACAATAATTGAGTTAGAGTAGCAAATTTTATCATATACAAACATTTTATTGTCAAAAGTACGATGTTTCCACATCGTAACAATCATAAATTTACTTGGACATCTCCTAATGGGAAGATACACAATCAAATCGACAGAATTTTGTTAGATAGGAGACGGCATTCAAGTATATTTGATATCTTATTGTTCAGGGCAGTAGATTGTGATGCTGACCACTATCTGGTGGTTGCAAAGTTAGCAAGAGATTGAAAGCGAGTAAACAAAACACAGAATTCAAATGGAGAGGTTCAATATCAAGAAATTAAACAAGGTAGAGATAAATAGCTGTATCTTGTTGAAATCTGAAATAGGTTCGCAGCTTTGGAAAACTTAGACATTGAGATATATATTAATAGCGCCTTGGAAAATATTAGTGGGAATATCAAAATTTCTGCCAAAGAGAATCTAGGTTATCATGAACTGAAGAAGCACAATCGTAAGCCATGGCTCCATGATGGTTGTTCAGATTATTAGACGGAAGGAAAGGAACCAAATTGCAGTGGTTGTAGAATCAAAACGAAATAAATGGGCATAACCTAGAAATAATTTGGTTAAAGATGAGAATGGTGATCTGCTTGCAGATTCCCACAACATTTTGAATGGGTGGAAGAACTACTTCTCTCGGTTATTGAATGTACATAGGGTCAGCAGTGTTAGGCAGATAGAAATACATACAGCTCAGCCGTTAGTACCCTCCGAGGTTGGAATTGGTATTGCCAAATTGAAAAGGTAAAAATAGCAAGGAAATGATCAAATCCCGACAGAACTGAATCAAGTAGGAAGTTAAATATTAACTTCTAAGATCCATAGGTTAATTAATTCTGTTTAGAATAAAGAAAAGTTACCTTATCAGTGGAATGAGTCTATTATTGTACAAGTTCATTAGAAGGGCGATAAAATGAGTGTAGTAATAGTCTTGGGATATCGCTGCTATCAACTTCATATAAAATTTTGTCCAATATTCTTCTTTCAAGGGTAAGTCCATCATCATCATTATCATCAGTAATCTGTCAGACGACAGATCCACAGTCTCTTCCAAAACAATTCCTCCACTTAATGCGATCTAGAGCTTTCTCCTTCAAATGACAGTATCCTCTTCTGTCCCCAAGGTCATCCAGCATCTTCTTGCGTCTTCTTCCTCGTCCTCTTGTTGCTTCTATCCGCCACTCTATCTTTCCTTCAATAACTTCTTTTAGAAGGCAGTTTATGCGTAAAACATGACCAATCCAATTAACCTTCCGTTTTCTTATTTCGTGTAGGATATTCCTCTGCTCACTGACTCTAAATAACACTTCTTCATTTCTCACATAATCGGTCCAACTGATCTTCTCCATCCTTCTCCAACATCACATTTCGAAACTTTCCAGATGTTTCTGATCTACTGCCCTAAGTGTCCAGGCTTCAGCCCCATAGAGAGCAATGCTCCAAATGTAGCATTTCACTGGTTTCTTCCTCAAATTTAGTCCAATTTGCTGGTAAAAAGATTCTTCTTCTTGATAAATGCAGCTTTTGCCATGGCAATCATGGATTTAATTTCGCTAGTACAACTTCCATCATCTGTTAACAAGCTACCCAAATATTTAAAACATTTCACATTCTCCAGTTGTTTTTGGTCTATCTTTATTGTGACTGGGGTTGTCTTAATAGTCCCTGTGATCCAACATTTTTTCCCTATGGCGCTACAGCCCAAATTTGGGCCTAGGCCTACCTCCATGAAACTCTCCGTTTCACTTCGGTTTACTAGATCTTACCTATTCAGTAGGACTCCTTGGGCGAGTGATCAGCTCGTCGCAAGGCCTCTACCTGTAGACAAACACAGAAAAACGCACACAAACATCCATGCCCTGAGTGGGATTCGAACCCACGATCCCGGCTTCCGAGCGAGCGAAGACAGTGCATGCCTTATACCGCTCGGCTACCGTGACCGGCGTGATCCAACATTAAGTCCATATATAGATGAAATTAGTGAGGATCATCAGTGTAAGTTTCGACGTAACAGATCAACTGCTGATCAGATTTTTGCATTCGTCAGATACTGGAGATAAAATTGGGAGTACAATGGGACAGTATATCAGCTATTCCCAGACTTCAAGAAAGCCTGTGATTAAGATTTTTATTGATAGTTGGGTGGGACTAAGTCCCTTGTTCTGCGGCCATTTCTGGCCTATTGTACCAGCCCAGATGATAGGTGAGGGTGATTGTGGAGCAATTGGTGGAATGAAGATTGGCAGGGGAAACCGAAGTATTCGGAGAAAACCTGCTCCAGCGCCACTTTGTCCACCACAAATCCCACTTGACCAAACCCTGGATCGAACCCGGTCCTCCGCGGTGGGAAGCTAGCTACTAACCCCTTGAGCTATGGCGCGGCCTTTTTCTATGATTCAGTTAGGAGGGAAATAACGTATTTTACAATAATCTGATAGAGTTTGGGACACTCATGAATCTAGTTAGGCCGATTAAAATGTGATTAAACGAAACGTACGAGTATAGTGAAGTTCGTATAGGTAAATGCGTACGTGTATTTGTCCAATAATTATCCTATTCAGAATGCCCTAAATCAAGAAGATGCTTTATGGCCACTACTTTTCAACTTTGCTTTAGAATATGCCATTTGGAAGTTTCAGGAAAACCAGGTGGGACTGCTATTAAATGGGACACATCAGCTGTTGGTCTGCGCTGATGATGTGAATCTACTTGTGTGATAATGTAAATACAATAAAGAAGAGCACCCAAACTTTAATTGACGCAAGTAAAGAGGTTGGTCTAGAAGTAAACACAGAGAGAACTAAGTATATGTTACTGTCTCGTCACTAAAATGCAGGACAAAATCATGATATAAATACAGGTAATAGATGTTTTGGAAATGTGGCACAGTTCAGATATTTGTGAACGACGATAACAAAACAAATCCTGATTCAGGAGGAAATTAAGAGGAGATTGAACTCGGGTAATACTTGCTACTATTCAGTCCAGAAATTTTGTCTTCTCGCCCGCTGCCTAAAAACATAAAAATTAGATTATACGAAACTATAATGTTGCCTCTGGCTCCGTATGGGTGTGACCTGCTCTCTGTCTTTAAGAGAGTTACATAGACTGAGAGTGTTTGAGAAGAGGATGTTGAGAATATTTTGACCGAAGAGAAATGAAGTGACAGGAGGTTGGAGAAAACTGCGCAATGAGGAGCTTCATAACTTGTACCCTTCTCCAAGTATAATTAGAATGATCAAGTCGGGGAGGATGAGACGGACAGGACATGTAGCACAAATGGATACGAGGAATGCGTATAGGATATTGGTGGGGAAGCCAGAAGGCAAGCGAACACTAGGAAGACCAAGATGTAAGTGCGTGAACAATATTAAAATGTGAAGAAAGCAGTCTTCTGGGATTTGACACCGTGTATATGTGGTGTTAACCGACCCAACACCAGTCTGCTTTTACCGGTTCTCACGGTCTCTTCGCTTGCAGATTTCTTACATTTTTTCTTCTACCCTGAAGATGGAGGCGATACGTTCCTCCGAAACGTCGGTTAACACCACATATACACCGTGTCAAATCCCAGAAGACTGCTTTCTTCATAGTCACCGCCGTGAAAGCCTCAGATCTTACAATATTAAAATAGATGGGACGGTATGGATTGGATTGATCTGACTCAGGATAGGGACCAGTGAGGTGTTATTGTGAACACAATAATGAACATTCTGGTTCCATAAAGTGCTGGGAAATTCTTCAGTAGCTGCACAATTGGCAGTTTCTCAAGAAGGGCTCATCTCCATGAGTTTGTGAAAATTAATTAAAATTCTTTGATAATTCAATATTTATAACTTATTTAGAAGTAAACTTTCCCACTATGCAGGTGGAGACAGCTTACTTCATAGATGTAAAAGACGGGTGCAAAGATATCTCATGTATTTTCTCATATATGGACTGACCTCGCCAACTTTAGCGGATAGAGGTTGGTGTGTGGTCAGCGCAACGGATCCCCACGGCCGTTAATCTCGGTTTTCTAGACCGGAGCCGCTATTTCCTTGAAATAGACCCTTAATTATCTTCACGAGGTTAAGTGAAACCCGTTCCAGACCCACTACTTCTCAGAAAATCTGGTACCACCAGGAATCGAACCCCGGACCTCTGGATCCGTAGGCAGGAACTCTGACCACTAGGCGACAGAGGCGGTCTAAGCAGGCTAACACAAGTCATAAAACTTTATAAAAATAAATTCTACAAAACCAGAAATGGAAGTCAGCTCAATTAACGCTCTGTTTACACTTAATCCAAAAAAAATCTCCACTCGGACCAAAACCTCTTTCTGAATTGGACAATCTATTTATCTTCATATAACATCACCGTAATTCGGTATAAACTAATTGCATCTTGGGGATTTATTTCTTTGTGGAGAGCGGGTGTTTTTAAGACAGGTTGAAAAATCTGGAAATAACACATTGTGTTGTAGCTGTTCTCCAACCTTCTTCATCCCAGACAAATTACAGAGACTAGAGGCTGTCGCTGATTGGTCTGGCTCAACCATGCCTCCCTCCTCAGTATGCTACATAGAACAATCCTTACTTAAGGGAATGCCTGTTCCTAGCTTGTGCACATGGTTACTGTCCGTTAAACCCTTTCTCAAGTTCACATCGGGGGTGTTCTCATACCTGTGACAAGACACGACAAAGCCAAGTATGAATTATGACTCACAAACTGTACCGGTAGGGACGTTAAATACGCTGGAGCAAAGTGGAACAAATGGAGAAGAACGGGCCTTTCATCAGTTTAACAAAACTTGTAATTTACAACATACACATAAAGTTATGTAAAATAATGGTGTAATCACACGCCTAAGAACATCCGAAATATACATCTGAAGCTAAATGACTTATCACTGCAACAGGGGATGCATAATTCGCTTACGTATATAAAACTTATGTAAAAAGTATGTCCTAGGCATCTTTACGTAGAAGGTTAGAATACTGGAAAATTTCTAGAGCTCTTATTTCGAGGGTTCACTGTATTCTGTGTTACATTTCTCAGACCTAGACAATACCTTATTTGTGAGGTCGCATGGGGAGATAATTTTGAAAGATGGATTTAGTTCACGTTGCTGTAACCCAAACATTAATTACCGTGTTCACAAGAGCACTCCATTGGCCCCTATCCGGAGCCAGATCTATCCAATCCATGCCATCCCATTATATCTCTCTACGATCCATTTTAATAAGGTCCACCTACGCCTTGGTCTTCCCTGTGATATCTTTCCTTTGTCTTTCCCACCAGTATCCTATATGCATTCCTCTTCTCCTCCATTCGTGCTTGTGGAAATATATAAAAAAATACAAACAAACATTCTTCTTGATCTACATGTATAATGAATGCAATTCTGGACGACATACAAGCGGAAGAAAATCTCCCAGGTCTGTGTAGTTAAAGCCATTAAGTACTTCATTTCCCAGCCATTGTTGCAATGATCCAAAAAGACAAGGAATGTCATGTCTAGCTCCCTGACTCAAGAAGGACTCTGTTCCATGCAGATAGTGTAGTAGTAATTGTAGTAGTAACAGCAGTAGCGGTGATAGTTTCAGTAGTAGTAGCAGCAGTAGTAGTAGCAGCGGCAGCAGCAGCAATAGTAGTAGTAATAGTAGTAGTAGTAGTAGTAGTAGTA